>NC_143016.1:78177216-78452216 GCF_055824585.1 Amblyomma mixtum | reverse complement strand
TATTCTCTTTAAAAGGGCTTATAATGATGAAGTGTATTTCAAGGACTTATCGTCAGAAATATATTCTGATAGAGAAATATAAAAAAGTGTAACGGTGGTTCGTGTCTTTATATTAGTGCTCACCTTATTTTTTTCACTAACAAGGTGAATCAGGGTTGTGGATGTAGTATTGCGTCCCGACTCTCTGTCGCGCGTAAGCGTTGTTTTTCACCGCAAGTTCTTTTTCAGTTTGGTCTCGTCGCACATGTCTTCATGAGTCACACAGTAATTGTAAATTCTAAACTGTGGGACTCAGCGACACGAAGCGACACATGGGCTATGAGAGACGACGTAGTGGAGTGCCCCGGATTAATTTAGACGACCTGGAATTCTTTAACTTGCTCCGAAATAGCGCAAGATAGTTACTAAGCTCTTTCGCCTCAAGCCTTGGTCAAGCATTTCAGTGTTCTTCCATGTAAAATCTCCATAAAAAGAGTTCTTGAGGAAAGAAACGCGAGAGAAGTTTGAGCTTTGCTCTTAGAATTAGCCTGTGTTTAGCGAATGCCATAGGGTGGCTTTTATGCAGTGGGGATGTACCTTATTTTTTGGTGGGTTATACATATCTCAAAGATAAAAACTTGCGCTTTGCGTACTATCTGTTGGCGCTGACTATACAGTATCTTTTCTAATATCGCCAAATATGGCATGCAATTCCCAACGCTTATTGTACTACGAGGTTTTGCGATATTAGAGCTCTGCGTGGACGTACAGTTTATACGACATTTGCACACATTGTTCCTGCCGGCTGTGTACCGGGTGAGGATACTATAGAATTTTTTTTTTCGTTGTGAAAAATGAGTCTCCGGGTGCCGAATGTATCCCGGAAATTGCGGTATTTCTAAAAAGTCGGCCCGCATGCAGGGCTGTACTATTATGTCACCACTTGCAGCTGTCGCTGCCGGTCGATTTCTGCGGTGTACTGAATTTGCCGTTGGTTGCTTTGAAACACCAAATTAGGACTGCTTTTAAATAGTGAATTCAAAACAAAGCCTTCACTAGTTGCATTAAATTGTGACAGAACTTTTGGATACGAATTTCAGTGACAAACATTGTCTTTGTCCTTCAGAAGTGTTTATCTAAGAACATTGTTCAAGTATAAAAAAGTGAAAACTTGATAACGTCCCGAGAGAACAGCTTTGTTGTCAAACGTAATTCGCATGATTATGTTCCTTGACATGTCTGCAGTCTTGTGGACTACGAAATTTAGTTGCCATTTTTGACATTCATATTGGACGCACACTGTAACCGGTGTGTGCTTTTTCGGCATATCATTGTGATGGGTAGAATATAGCTAAGACGTGCTCACTAGCAGTCTGGTTAACTAATATTGAAGAGTTAACTTTTTAGCTATTACAGTTAGGGTCCTTAATGACTGAGAGGCGTGTCGCTCACCGTAATTAATATCCATATCAGTTTTTAGAATTTAGAAAACACGCTTACTCTCGGCTCTGTGGCCCAACAAATTTCGGCTACATCGCGGCACTTGCAGGCAAAGCAACCTCTCCAGTGCACGGAACTCGTCGAAACAGCCAAAACTTGCTATGCCACAGCGCCGAGGGTAATCGCATCTTTGAAATTCTAAAAACTCATATGAATATTACTTACGGTGGGCTACGCGCAGCTCAATAATTAGGGACCCTAACCGTAATAGCTAAAAAGTTGACTACTCAATATTATTTAACCACACTGCTAGTTAGAACGTCATAGCTTTATTCTGATCTACTACACAGCTGACAAAATTCTGCCGATTAAAGTATCTTCTAACTCGAAAAAGCTATTTTCAAAAATTGCGCAAAGTCTTAGGTGAAGCACACTGTATATGCTCTAGAACCCGACTTCAACAATTCAGATGCCACATGCCCGCGCATGCGTTGAAGGTACTTCCTAAGTTTGTGTACGTGGTGTTTTGCTCATGGTAGACTCCGGCAGTTCTTTTTGGTTGGTTTAGCGTCCCTCTCGGCGTGTTTCGATAGATTATTGGCGTTCATTTGTTCTGCCTGTTCATGAAGTTGTTTCGTTTCATGTCATTAAGCTGTCATTACCTGTCAGTTCTGCTTGCCCTCGTCCGGCGTGCAGCAAGGAGTATACACTTCAAGGCAGTATTCCTACAGTACGTGCACGATTTCAGCCTGTCAGATCAGCGCTGCAAAGCAAGCGATGAGCAAAGCACTTCTTGCTGTTTTCGCACGGCAAGCTATGCGCAAAGCCAGAAACCTACGGATGCCTAAACTGCTGGGACGGTTCTTCGAAACACTTCAAAAATTTGACGCAACCATATAACATGAGCGTCGCCGCTTTATTCGTGTCATAGCTGCCTCTCCATCCTCAGGATCGACATGCAAAAATTAATGGGCTTCTGCATGACACGAATCAGAAACAAACAAACAAAAGCAGCAACCCTAAGCAGTTGCGCTATTTGATTTAACCATTTTAAGTGCACCTTGTGGTAGCTGTGCCAGATGCCACGGTCACACGAAAATGCAGTTCCGGTTTCTCTTAGGGGCTTTCGCATTAAAGGATGTATATTTAAAAATGCGTTAAAAAGCGTGGTTGGAGAATATGCCGTGGCTCCAGACCTTCGAACACCATCAGAAGGAAAAAAAAAAAAAACATTACTGCGGACCTACTCACTGGGCTTTCAACGCCTGGCCTGACTCACTGCACTGCTCTCCTCTGTCTCTATAGCTTTGACTTCCATCGACTCGCACACTGCCGTTCGGGCTATAAATGACGCGTTTTTTTTGTTTGAGAGAAGCAAAGCGGCCGAGGGGTCCGCATCGCACTTCTGTCAGAGTCGGAAGCGATGCTCGAAAAGGAAGGACGGCGACCGCAGCGATTACGCCAGCGGTGGCGAAGACAGGGACACAATGACGCGGCTGACGTGCTCAATACTTTTGGGTGCGCGCACACACACAGACGCACACGTTAGCGGGGAGCCTGCGAGGCCCGCCGCCCGGGACTAGACTAATGACCATACCGAGCGCGAAGCGGTGAGGTGCGCAGCGCCTCCCCTACCTCTTCGTATCACGCAGCTCCTTCACTGCAACCCCCCTCAACGCTGCGAGGAAGGGTCCCTCTTTTTCGCCACTCGCTGTTCTTAGCTCCGGGTCGTCTGGTCCTTTGCCGCTTCTTCTTTCGCTCTCCGTGAAGGGGGGAGCGAGCATAGGCAGACCCGGGGCAGGATTGGCGCCGAAAGCGGCCGCCATTTGTCAAGCCTTATTCCTCGATATTAAAGGCCGCGTGTCCGGTACGTGTCCTCGGACTGAGCGTGTGCGCGCCGCGCCCGCTTCGTCCCGTAAGCGTCGTCAGCGTTGGTCGCACGCACGCGGTCGCCCCGAGCACCGCGGGAACCTCCTGTGCCGGCGCTGCGGACTGGCGCTAAATAAATAAATAAATTGAATAAATAAATAAATAAATAAATAAATGAACAAACAAATAAAATCAAACAACCAAGAAACAAAATATAAAAATACCAACAAGTATGCTGTTGTTGTTGTTGTGACTGAGAGAAGGAAGAAAAAGAAATTGCACGGGCCTGCCTACTGGCTCGAGCCAAGGCACCACCGCTGCCACGTGCAGATAGAGGAGAGTTAAGAGGTCAGAGGAAAGAGAAAAAGGAAAGTCAAGACGCGCGTCGCAGCAACAACTGCGTCCGCCGGAGCGGACGCTGCTCAAAAAACACGTAAGCGGCCGAAGCCGCGGTCGCCGAAGCGAGAACAGATTCCGACAAATATGCAAAGCGCTAGATTTTTTCTACTAAGATATATACTTTCCCTCTGATCTTGGGGTTGGTCGGTTGCAACTGAGAGAAGGATGAAAAGGAAAGTGCACGGGCCTGCCAACTGGCTCCTGCCGAGCCACCACCGCTGCCACGTGCAGATAGAAGAGAGTTCAAAGATAAGAGGACAGAGTAAAAGAGAGAGTAAAGACGCGCCTCGCAATAACTGCGTCCGCAGGAACGGACGCTGGCTGAAAAAACAGATACACGGCCGCAGCCCGAAGGCTGCGAGCCGAGGTTATCTTCACTTTTCCGTACAAAGCGTGAGCACGCCGGTCTGTACTAGGTGTCTTCGCAATAGATCTATTCGCACGGAGGAGGGAGCTAGTCGAGGGCTTTCCAGCTTTTTTATTCACCATTCCCTCATCGACTGGTTAAAAATTATCATTGTTTTACTTATGGCCCTACTAGCACGGACGAGGCGATTAAAATTATGCGAAAGTAGAAACGCGATATGTAGTCTGTTTCTTCTTATTTTTGGTACCTCAGGATGCTTTGGCCACGATAGAAATAAGCGAAGTGACGAGGGTCCGTTCGACCAAAAAAAAAAGACTACATACATCAGGAGCGTTCAGTTTCGTACCGAAAGGTGCTAAATAGTGAAGCTGTTTGATTTTTTCAAAGAAACATAATAACAAAGGTTGCTTCTTTTCGTATGTGCGTTTGTGGAATGGACATAAAGCCAAGCTATAGAAAGAACAGTTTTCTCTCACACGATAAAGAAAAGAACTTCGGGTAGCAATGGGTAAAAATAACCGCATTCAACGATATACGGAGAAATGACTACAAAAAAAGAGCGACAGTCAGTCGTACAGGTCCCCATTAAGGAGACGGAGGGGATAGGTTGCGTAGTTAGGGTGACGAAAAACAAAAATCCCGCGCAGGCTGTCAAGAGAGTAGAGGTACCTTTTCGCTTTTCCCTTCGGGGTGTGCGCCGATCGTCTGTGACGTCACTGCAGTTGGCATGAAAAGCTCGCTGCCGCAGCGACCGCCACCGCTTTCCTACTCCATCGCGAAAAAGAGCACTATCCCTTTCCCCACTTTTTGCCTTTCCCTCCATCTCTTTCCATTTTGGTGTTTTATACTCTTTTCCTATTCCTTTGCGTATTTTTGGTGACCTCCTTTCACCGTTAGCCGTCCTTCTTCCATCTATCCCCTCTCCCGTTTCCCTCCCTCCGGGGCGACCTCTTTTCTCCGTTAGTCGTTGTTCTTCGCTCTATCCCCTCTCCCATTTCTCTCGCTCCCGGCGACGGCCAGCCCCAGGCCAACAATTGATTCGATTGGGCCGGGGCGCGACAGCCAAGGCAGCGGCGCGACCGAAACGCCGGCGTGCGCGTCGGCGGCGACGGAACGCCGCGAAGGGAAGGACGCCGCAGCGCACGCCCTGTTTTTCTCGGCTGGAAGAAGAAGAAGAGGTGCTTACACTTGGCGTTTCCCCGAGTAGCGTCTCCGTTCTTCCCTTTGGGCCGCTTCTCCGGGAAAAGATATCCCCATTTAGGGACTCCTCTGCGGCAGCGCCACCACCGGCGCCGCTGCCAAGGACGCGCGGCCCTCCCCACGTCAGCTGCACCTCGCGCCGTTTTTCCGGTCGTCGTTGGCGTACGTAATTGAACCTATCCTACGCCCGACCGTCGGTAGCGTGGCAAGCGCTAAACACAACCGCTCTCTCTCGACCCTTCGTTTTTTATTTTCCTGCCTTCTTTCCCCGATCATTAATCCCTCCGCGAGAGAAGACTTGTGCTGGAGCGTGCGGTCACAGGAGAGAAACGCGTCGGCTACATTTCCACCGGTAGGGGGATGGAAGGAGAGGGGGTGGCGCCCTTTTCGATGCTTTCGGAGGGACACGCTTCTGAGAACCACTCAGCCTTTGGTTTCGGGAAGCGCCGTCAGGGGTCAACGCGTGGCAACGGCCGGCCAGCTAAAGTCACAGCTGAGTTCAGGGCACGACCGGGAGCCTCTCAATGTATGGGCATTTCTTTCAATCTCGGGACGTTGACATAAAACTCAGACAGGGAAAGAAAAAATCGCGATCTGTTTGAGAGTAAGAATGCTATGATGTGTTTTAAAAAAAAGCATTATACGAGACTGTACATCATTATGGTTTTTTTTATGCCTGAGCTAACGCTACACAGTAATGGGAATAGGTGTCAGAAACTTACCAGTTATGGAGATATAATCAAATTTCTTATATGCGCACAGAACGACGACACAATGAGACAAGGTAGACAGGACGGAGCGCAAGCGCAGGACTTGCTCCGTCCTGTCTACCTTGTCTTATTGTGTCGTCTTTCTGTGTGCATAAAAGAAATTTGAGTATGAACCAACTAGCCCCACAACGCATATTAATGGAGATATAAGTGCGGTAACTGAGTCCCACATTCAGAATGCCGCTATTAAGAATTCCGTTTGGTTCCGTCTCTTGTTACTACGGCATCCAGAGCTCTAGGGCTCGTAGACTAGACCTCTAATAAACTAGTAATGTTCTTGTCATAGTGAATACGCCGTATTAATGTGAATTTCAAGAGCCTGTTCCATAAGATAGAAATGGTGTTTAGAGTTTAAACACGTTTGTACTTTCAGTACCTCACCTTTTCTCTGAAACAAGTTTGTCAGAACGTGAAGAGTGCTTGTAATCGCGAGGTACATAAATTTGCGTTAATACGGTGGTTTTGAACACACATGCTATTCTTAACTCGACTTAAGTGCCAGCGGTAAACGGCAGGTCGGAAGTCCGGCAAATATGGCGTATTTTTTGCTAAACCTTGCGAACTCTTGCGATGACTTTTTACAAACCTTGAACAGAAATAAAAAAAAAACGGCACAGAATACTGGAGCGTCATGGAATACCGAGAAATTGGTCGCACGGTTTGGCGCGACGGCATCGCGCATGCGTAAATATGTTCCTGAGCGCTGTACCCGGGCGCAGTACAACCGCCTTCCTACAGTGCGTAGTGGTGCGACGAAATTACCGATCATCCACTATCCTCTGTTTCCTGTTTCCACCAGGCAACAGGAACACGTCAATTTTTATTATCCTGCTTTCCGCGCGATGTCGAATATTATTATCTCGATCCGATTTAGAGACCTTGCCTAACAGGCGAACAGAAATTGTTTTTCTGATCCATATTCATAGCGCCGTGTGTTGTCGTTCTTTCTGTGTCCTCGTCTCTTTGCGCTACGGTTTTTACGTTTCAAATATGAACCAACAAGCCCAAGCATATACCCTTCTGTCATATTCATAGCTTTCGTCATTCCTGGATATGAATTATAAGAGAAAAGAAAAGATGACGAAGCATCAGCGTTTCTTCCGAAAAAAGAGCGGTACTAAAAACAAATCGCATGATCGCAAAAAAAAAAAAAAATTCGAAATGAGTGTTAGCACGAGGGTTGAGCTTATTTATGCACGTCTAAAACTGATCGTTATTGCTCAAGACGTAGATGCAGAAATGTGAACTAGCTCTTAAAAACGAAAAAAAAAACACAAGACAGGACGACCGCCATTTCGTCCATGTTTTTTTTTCTTTTTTAGCTGTTTCGCATTTTTTCAGCTATGTCTCGTAACCTCAAACTGAAGTCAGGTCTTGCCTGAACTTAATGTCCAAGCTTCCAGTGTTTCTATTCTTCTTTCCTCGTGGCATTCATGGTCTTTTTATGAAATTTGTATTTATTATTGTGTTTTATCTTCCGCAATAATGGGAAGACAGCGAGGCGTCATAATTTTCTTGGATGGTGCAGCTGCTCTTCCTCGCACTAATTGCTTTCAGCAAGATTATTGTACCCAGCGCGGGATGGAGCAAGAACCCGTTAAACCGTAAAACATTTCCAGTTCTACCGCACAGCCAATAAGGTGCCCTGGTGTTTTAACTGCCGAAGATCACAACTTTGAAATTTCCTTTGTCTTCTCTTTGCACGTACTTTTACATCTCTTTTTAGCGAAACAGGTTATTATGGCCTGCAGCTTTCGAAAGAATGCCTGAAAAAAAAAAAAAATACGCGAGATATTGCGAGGACTCTATTATTCTAGGCTCTGAAAGTCATCTAGACTTTTTTTTTTCCTAAATGAGTTGGAACAGAACCAAGGCGAAACAAAATAAAGTTCCTGTTCTCCAAGGAAGCCCTTTATCGTCAGGTGTGCTGTCAGAGAGATGTGCGTTGGTTGCTGTGGAATGACGCTATTGAGCTCCATCGTTGGCTAACAAAAGCCGTATTGTCAAAAAACTAGTTTTTCTTTACAACTCTTACGATGACAACTCAGCGGTTTTCCTCACTGCTCTCTCAAATGCGTCTCCGAGACACCCAGGGCGTGCGCTTTAATAGAGATAAAAGACTTCACCCAGACACGCTCAATGTCCACTCTTCTAATCGAAGACGTACAAAGGCGAGCATCTTGCCGTTTCGTCGATTCGTCGCGGATGTGACATGAAGCGTACGAGCAACGGTGCCGGGGCCGATGCGCTAACTCCGCGAGACATGGCCTGACGGATTAGACAAGTGTGAGCGCCCGAAAGGAGGTAACCACGAGGAAGGGACTACTCGCGTAACCTGGCGGCCACGCTTGAAGACTCTTTAAAAGAGCACGGGCGGAGGAAATCCTTCAATTCGCCAGGTTCGCTATCGCATCCTCCACTGAGCCCGCGCCACTTCCCAAATCCAGCAAGTAAGAGAAAGCTACTTGAAGACAGCGCAACGAAAACGGCACAAAACAGGACTCTGATTCAGTATCAAAACACAATAGGAGAGAAAAAATAAAGAGCCGACGGGTGAATTACGCTGCTTCTGGTAGGACAGAAAACGGAAAGAAAGAAAGCAATGAAGGAAGAAAGAAAGAAAGAAGGAGAAAGAAAGAAAGAAAGAAAGACAGAAAGAAAGAAAGGAAGAAAGAAAGAAAGAAGAAAGAAAGAAAGAAAGAAAGAAAGAAAGAAAGAAAGAAAGAAAGAAAGAAAGAAAGAAAGAAAGAAAGAAAGAAAGAAAGAAAGAAAAGAGGTGAGGTGTTCAGTCCAGCACAAAACACCGAACGAGGTGCGAGACATCACACAAAGGCAGGGAAGGAGACTTGCGCGCCCCCCCGCCGGTTCGCTCGCTAGCTGCGGAGCCGCGAGTGAAAGACAAGCCCCGTCCTGCCGCCTCTACGATAGCTCCGCAGGCCACGGCGTTTCTTTTGTCTTTTACGCTTGCGCACGTGGGGAGGAAGATTAGGAAGGCCTACGCTTCATAAGATCTTCGACAATGCCTCTATTTTCCACTCTTGCTTGGCGTTTTTTTGCATTCCCGACGGGGGAGCTTAAGCCTCTTGGAGATTCTCCTGTTTGCTGCCATTTTGTTTCCTCTCGCGTGCTCTCACGCGCGCTCTCGCGCGCGCGTGTGTATCTTTCGATTTCTTGAAAATTCCGCCCCAGCTTCACTTTTATCGTTGTTGGCATAGAGGTAAGAAACAAAAGTAAACGAAAGTAGAATAGGAAGCGAGGGAAAAAAGATCTTGTTCAGACACGCTCCTTTCTCCGTAGCGCCTCGCTTTTTCCGCTCACAGCTATCCGTAAAATGTACCAAACGCAAACACTGCCCCCTGGCGGCTTGCAATTTGTTTTTGCCACGAAGGCTGTTTGCCGTCTTAATTTTATCCTTGTCGCTCTTTCTTTTTTGCCCGCATCGCATCACTTTGCCCTCTATTGTTTCTTCGAGCGAGACAATGTTTAAAGCGAAGACGGCTGTGTTTTATGCATGGCTTGGTGTTTGCTGGCCATTTAGCCTCACTATGCCGCGCCTCGTATCGCACTTTCGTCGCATCCGTACGCGCTCCCGTTATTCGTGTTTAGGCTGGGCCGGTCCCCTGCTCGTCTGTTTTACCTCTGACACTATTTGTGTGCGCGTTTATGTTATGTATAACTACACGTATAGAAGTGCATTCTTCACGCATCTTGGCTGGCTGTGGATTCTGAGTGCTTTCAAGAAAGATAATGTGGTAGAAAAAAGGCAGAAAACGTTGATGCAAGTAAATAAACTGCTGGTTTGTTTCAGTGAACCCTCTCAACTTTACCTCCTCACAAGTCGCGTTAGTAACAAAGTTTTGCCACTATAACATTGTCTATCTAATAAGGGAGTAATTACTCATTGGCATCCACCCAAGCGCAGCCATACGGCTACAAAGGAAAGCTATACAGCTTTCTCAGAAACTTCGTAGTTAAAGAAAAATTCGTCCTGGTCCGGGGTTCGAACCCGGAACCACCGCCACACCGGAGCAGTCGCTCTACCAATTGAGCTAACCGGGACGGCAAGCTTATGGTAGGGCGAGAGCGAATTGATCAGTAACTCGAAGTGGGAAGAGTGTTGGTCAAATGTTTAGGGGAATCCCCCAAGGTGGAGTAATTTTCTAATAAGGGAGTAATTACTCATTGGCATCCACCCAAGCGCAGCCATACGGCTACAAAGGAAAGCTATACAGCTTTCTCAGAAACTTCGTAGTTAAAGAAAAATTCGTCCTGGTCCGGGGTTCGAACCCGGAACCACCGCCACACCGGAGCAGTCGCTCTACCAATTGAGCTAACCGGGACGGCAAGCTTATGGTAGGGCGAGAGCGAATTGATCAGTAACTCGAAGTGGGAAGAGTGTTGGTCAAATGTTTAGGGGAATCCCCCAAGGTGGAGTAATTTTCTAATAAGGGAGTAATTACTCATTGGCATCCACCCAAGCGCAGCCATACGGCTACAAAGGAAAGCTATACAGCTTTCTCAGAAACTTCGTAGTTAAAGAAAAATTCGTCCTGGTCCGGGGTTCGAACCCGGAACCACCGCCACACCGGAGCAGTCGCTCTACCAATTGAGCTAACCGGGACGGCAAGCTTATGGTAGGGCGAGAGCGAATTGATCAGTAACTCGAAGTGGGAAGAGTGTTGGTCAAATGTTTAGGGGAATCCCCCAAGGTGGAGTAATTTTCTAATAAGGGAGTAATTACTCATTGGCATCCACCCAAGCGCAGCCATACGGCTACAAAGGAAAGCTATACAGCTTTCTCAGAAACTTCGTAGTTAAAGAAAAATTCGTCCTGGTCCGGGGTTCGAACCCGGAACCACCGCCACACCGGAGCAGTCGCTCTACCAATTGAGCTAACCGGGACGGCAAGCTTATGGTAGGGCGAGAGCGAATTGATCAGTAACTCGAAGTGGGAAGAGTGTTGGTCAAATGTTTAGGGGAATCCCCCAAGGTGGAGTAATTTTCTAATAAGGGAGTAATTACTCATTGGCATCCACCCAAGCGCAGCCATACGGCTACAAAGGAAAGCTATACAGCTTTCTCAGAAACTTCGTAGTTAAAGAAAAATTCGTCCTGGTCCGGGGTTCGAACCCGGAACCACCGCCACACCGGAGCAGTCGCTCTACCAATTGAGCTAACCGGGACGGCAAGCTTATGGTAGGGCGAGAGCGAATTGATCAGTAACTCGAAGTGGGAAGAGTGTTGGTCAAATGTTTAGGGGAATCCCCCAAGGTGGAGTAATTTTCTAATAAGGGAGTAATTACTCATTGGCATCCACCCAAGCGCAGCCATACGGCTACAAAGGAAAGCTATACAGCTTTCTCAGAAACTTCGTAGTTAAAGAAAAATTCGTCCTGGTCCGGGGTTCGAACCCGGAACCACCGCCACACCGGAGCAGTCGCTCTACCAATTGAGCTAACCGGGACGGCAAGCTTATGGTAGGGCGAGAGCGAATTGATCAGTAACTCGAAGTGGGAAGAGTGTTGGTCAAATGTTTAGGGGAATCCCCCAAGGTGGAGTAATTTTCTAATAAGGGAGTAATTACTCATTGGCATCCACCCAAGCGCAGCCATACGGCTACAAAGGAAAGCTATACAGCTTTCTCAGAAACTTCGTAGTTAAAGAAAAATTCGTCCTGGTCCGGGGTTCGAACCCGGAACCACCGCCACACCGGAGCAGTCGCTCTACCAATTGAGCTAACCGGGACGGCAAGCTTATGGTAGGGCGAGAGCGAATTGATCAGTAACTCGAAGTGGGAAGAGTGTTGGTCAAATGTTTAGGGGAATCCCCCAAGGTGGAGTAATTTTCTAATAAGGGAGTAATTACTCATTGGCATCCACCCAAGCGCAGCCATACGGCTACAAAGGAAAGCTATACAGCTTTCTCAGAAACTTCGTAGTTAAAGAAAAATTCGTCCTGGTCCGGGGTTCGAACCCGGAACCACCGCCACACCGGAGCAGTCGCTCTACCAATTGAGCTAACCGGGACGGCAAGCTTATGGTAGGGCGAGAGCGAATTGATCAGTAACTCGAAGTGGGAAGAGTGTTGGTCAAATGTTTAGGGGAATCCCCCAAGGTGGAGTAATTTTCTAATAAGGGAGTAATTACTCATTGGCATCCACCCAAGCGCAGCCATACGGCTACAAAGGAAAGCTATACAGCTTTCTCAGAAACTTCGTAGTTAAAGAAAAATTCGTCCTGGTCCGGGGTTCGAACCCGGAACCACCGCCACACCGGAGCAGTCGCTCTACCAATTGAGCTAACCGGGACGGCAAGCTTATGGTAGGGCGAGAGCGAATTGATCAGTAACTCGAAGTGGGAAGAGTGTTGGTCAAATGTTTAGGGGAATCCCCCAAGGTGGAGTAATTTTCTAATAAGGGAGTAATTACTCATTGGCATCCACCCAAGCGCAGCCATACGGCTACAAAGGAAAGCTATACAGCTTTCTCAGAAACTTCGTAGTTAAAGAAAAATTCGTCCTGGTCCGGGGTTCGAACCCGGAACCACCGCCACACCGGAGCAGTCGCTCTACCAATTGAGCTAACCGGGACGGCAAGCTTATGGTAGGGCGAGAGCGAATTGATCAGTAACTCGAAGTGGGAAGAGTGTTGGTCAAATGTTTAGGGGAATCCCCCAAGGTGGAGTAATTTTCTAATAAGGGAGTAATTACTCATTGGCATCCACCCAAGCGCAGCCATACGGCTACAAAGGAAAGCTATACAGCTTTCTCAGAAACTTCGTAGTTAAAGAAAAATTCGTCCTGGTCCGGGGTTCGAACCCGGAACCACCGCCACACCGGAGCAGTCGCTCTACCAATTGAGCTAACCGGGACGGCAAGCTTATGGTAGGGCGAGAGCGAATTGATCAGTAACTCGAAGTGGGAAGAGTGTTGGTCAAATGTTTAGGGGAATCCCCCAAGGTGGAGTAATTTTCTAATAAGGGAGTAATTACTCATTGGCATCCACCCAAGCGCAGCCATACGGCTACAAAGGAAAGCTATACAGCTTTCTCAGAAACTTCGTAGTTAAAGAAAAATTCGTCCTGGTCCGGGGTTCGAACCCGGAACCACCGCCACACCGGAGCAGTCGCAGGACGAATTTTTCTTTAACTACGAAGTTTCTGAGAAAGCTGTATAGCTTTCCTTTGTAGCCGTATGGCTGCGCTTGGGTGGATGCCAATGAGTAATTACTCCCTTATTAGAAAATTACTCCACCTTGGGGGATTCCCCTAAACATTTGACCAACACTCTTCCCACTTCGAGTTACTGATCAATTCGCTCTCGCCCTACCATAAGCTTGCCGTCCCGGTTAGCTCAATTGGTAGAGCGACTGCTCCGGTGTGGCGGTGGTTCCGGGTTCGAACCCCGGACCAGGACGAATTTTTCTTTAACTACGAAGTTTCTGAGAAAGCTGTATAGCTTTCCTTTGTAGCCGTATGGCTGCGCTTGGGTGGATGCCAATGAGTAATTACTCCCTTATTAGAAAATTACTCCACCTTGGGGGATTCCCCTAAACATTTGACCAACACTCTTCCCACTTCGAGTTACTGATCAATTCGCTCTCGCCCTACCATAAGCTTGCCGTCCCGGTTAGCTCAATTGGTAGAGCGACTGCTCCGGTGTGGCGGTGGTTCCGGGTTCGAACCCCGGACCAGGACGAATTTTTCTTTAACTACGAAGTTTCTGAGAAAGCTGTATAGCTTTCCTTTGTAGCCGTATGGCTGCGCTTGGGTGGATGCCAATGAGTAATTACTCCCTTATTAGAAAATTACTCCACCTTGGGGGATTCCCCTAAACATTTGACCAACACTCTTCCCACTTCGAGTTACTGATCAATTCGCTCTCGCCCTACCATAAGCTTGCCGTCCCGGTTAGCTCAATTGGTAGAGCGACTGCTCCGGTGTGGCGGTGGTTCCGGGTTCGAACCCCGGACCAGGACGAATTTTTCTTTAACTACGAAGTTTCTGAGAAAGCTGTATAGCTTTCCTTTGTAGCCGTATGGCTGCGCTTGGGTGGATGCCAATGAGTAATTACTCCCTTATTAGAAAATTACTCCACCTTGGGGGATTCCCCTAAACATTTGACCAACACTCTTCCCACTTCGAGTTACTGATCAATTCGCTCTCGCCCTACCATAAGCTTGCCGTCCCGGTTAGCTCAATTGGTAGAGCGACTGCTCCGGTGTGGCGGTGGTTCCGGGTTCGAACCCCGGACCAGGACGAATTTTTCTTTAACTACGAAGTTTCTGAGAAAGCTGTATAGCTTTCCTTTGTAGCCGTATGGCTGCGCTTGGGTGGATGCCAATGAGTAATTACTCCCTTATTAGAAAATTACTCCACCTTGGGGGATTCCCCTAAACATTTGACCAACACTCTTCCCACTTCGAGTTACTGATCAATTCGCTCTCGCCCTACCATAAGCTTGCCGTCCCGGTTAGCTCAATTGGTAGAGCGACTGCTCCGGTGTGGCGGTGGTTCCGGGTTCGAACCCCGGACCAGGACGAATTTTTCTTTAACTACGAAGTTTCTGAGAAAGCTGTATAGCTTTCCTTTGTAGCCGTATGGCTGCGCTTGGGTGGATGCCAATGAGTAATTACTCCCTTATTAGAAAATTACTCCACCTTGGGGGATTCCCCTAAACATTTGACCAACACTCTTCCCACTTCGAGTTACTGATCAATTCGCTCTCGCCCTACCATAAGCTTGCCGTCCCGGTTAGCTCAATTGGTAGAGCGACTGCTCCGGTGTGGCGGTGGTTCCGGGTTCGAACCCCGGACCAGGACGAATTTTTCTTTAACTACGAAGTTTCTGAGAAAGCTGTATAGCTTTCCTTTGTAGCCGTATGGCTGCGCTTGGGTGGATGCCAATGAGTAATTACTCCCTTATTAGAAAATTACTCCACCTTGGGGGATTCCCCTAAACATTTGACCAACACTCTTCCCACTTCGAGTTACTGATCAATTCGCTCTCGCCCTACCATAAGCTTGCCGTCCCGGTTAGCTCAATTGGTAGAGCGACTGCTCCGGTGTGGCGGTGGTTCCGGGTTCGAACCCCGGACCAGGACGAATTTTTCTTTAACTACGAAGTTTCTGAGAAAGCTGTATAGCTTTCCTTTGTAGCCGTATGGCTGCGCTTGGGTGGATGCCAATGAGTAATTACTCCCTTATTAGAAAATTACTCCACCTTGGGGGATTCCCCTAAACATTTGACCAACATTGTCTATCGTTTTTTGTTTGCAGTCAGAGCTGTGGAAATCATCTACATGTGCAGTATATGCTCTTAGACATACAAGCATTTGTAATTTAAGGCCATTGCCAATGAAAAAGATTGTAATTCTATTTCGTGTGCACATAGACGTTTGGTTAGCACGCGGGGTAAGTTTGCAAACGACGCTGAGATGCGCAGGCGGGAAATCTACTCAATAAAAAGAAAAATCTGTACTTTGAAGACAATAACACAGCCGAGCACTAATGGCCTGGAAGTGTTTACATATTTTGTCGCATTTACTTAAAGCTGCTTCATCCCCAATGCATAGAAGGCAAATCAACTGAGCGGTTTCTCCGTACCGTTTACATTATTCTTCGTAATGGAATTGAGCGAAAACAAGTGCCAAGATTGAGGAAGATATAGATGCTTGTTCATGGCTCTGAGTGATAATTTCGCGGTATCCAGCAGCTTTTTCTGATTCAAGTTAGATGATTGCAGTGAAAAGTAATATCATCAAGAATGCGTCATGATCACAGCAGGTTATTAGAAAAGCATGGGCGCTGCTCCTGGTTAATCCACATTTCTAGATTTTCTATCCACAAGCTAAACACGCGTAAGGACTTGGCAAAGACGTGCTAAATATGTCTAAAAGAGTCTAAAAATTTAGAAAGGACGCGTTAAGTGTTTTTCTAAAGAATGCCGCACAGTTTTGGTGTGCTTTGAAATGAGCCACCAGCTAAGAAGCTCAGGTTGGGCTAGCAATAAAACATTTGGTCTCATAACTTCTTATTGCCACGCTGCTAACATTTGCAGGCGTGGCTGCTGGCTTTGTTGCTGTTGTAATGTAATGTACAGAAGGAAACAGCTCTGCATGCCGGTGCCTCTTCATTCATGTTGTGGCTTGACTCAAACAATGTTTTACAAATTTTGTATTGTTGGAACTCTTGCTGTCACATCGGAAGTGCATTTTTACCAGTGGGTTCCTGAAGTTGCTGTGTTGCCCGTGGTAGCCAGGCGGTGGACTTGCGAACGCCGACGCTAATTGCGCAAAACAGAAGAAACAGCAAGGAGCAGTCCACCCTGTAACCACACAAAGACGCCGAAGCGGATGCCTAGGGCTTAGCGCATCCTCTTCGTATGCGAGAAGTACTGTAAGGTATTAGAGGTCCGGCAGTTGGTTATACGGACGGCGCCACCCACGCCGCAGTTAATGCGTTAGCATTAAAGCCCGCATGTCAGAGAAATATGTTCGTCGAACTCTCCGTCTGAAGCCTCGTTTGGCAGAAGGAAAAGCATGGAGGACAATCCTACTCTCCACTTTATGGGAGAGAAGGGTGTGGGAAGACGAAGAGAGGGTGGCAGGTCACGAGTGACAGGTAGTGGAGAGTGGATGGGGGTGTGGCGTGTCACACGGTGATTGACGAATTGGATTGCACCGCCCGCTCGCACGGTCTGAACCGGTCAGCAGCAGCGGCTACTCCGTCCGGAGGGAGCTCTAATGCTGGCGCATACTCTGCCGCATCAGTCGCATTGATCGTCTACAATTTTTTTAGCAACGAGCTAGGATCAGCTAATGCTTTAGTAAGACAGTGATCGCTTGAATGCTTTAATAAGCTCAAAGTAGTAAAACTTTATCGCAGCTCCGAGATCACCCTGGTATTGATGATACTAATGATATTGTTACGTATTGTTACGTGGCGGCCAGCCGAAGAATGGGACGCGAAGAACGATGGCAAAGAGATGATTTAATGGCCGCTGGCCTGGGGCGAGCGCTCCGTCCCGCGCTACTGCCAGCTTCGCCTTTTTCGTCACAATATTCATAAGTAGGTTGGATTGGATAAAAATGCTGCGAACGTTATCCATCTGGGTACTTAATCACAAAATTTAAAGGACCCAAAGTCTGAACAAAACGTGTCGTGAGATTATTATTAAATTGAAAAGATGTTGCCACCTGTTGTAAGAATTGAGTGCTGCAATATCGAAGAAATGTAAACTAAGAATTCATCCCCTAATACTACTATAAAGCTAATATTCGCACTTTGAGCTATGTGGCGGTAGTGACAGCGAAAGGTGCACTGCATGCAATCGCGTGGACAACGTTGTGGCAGAAACATGACAATAGAGCAATACGCGTTGGCGTTGTCATCATTGCTGCAGAAACGCGGCACTGGAGCATAGGACGTCGGCGTACATTGTGTAAATTTACATTGACGATGAAAAATTTGAAGACGTCCATAATTGGCTCCCTGGCTCAGTGGACACCTCAATCGCGCTTTCAGGTACGTGGAGATGGTGTCCACCTACAAAAACTGTGCTTTCGAACTATATTTCGTGCTCAGAAATGCTAACCCTTCCGCCATTTTTCAGCATAAAAACCCCCGACTTTTCTACATGCGACGCGCATAAGGTGATCGTGAAACGAAATAAAATAGTAACCACTGCAGCGATATTGGGACGGTATTCTGTGGCGATACTTATCGCGATTATAACTTGCTTCTTTATGATTGATCATAACCGCCTTCGGTACCGGAGCCGCCGACCGCAGTTGTTTGTGTAGCTGTACGTCATGACACCACAAGTCGCAACTAACAATACCAGAAGGGCAAAAGAATGAACCTAGAAAAATGACCTTAACAGAAGAAGTCCCCTGCACTCGTGGTACATGACGTCATTTCTTTGGGTTTTAAAGTCAGTTTTGCTGCATCATCGAGCATCACAGCCGCAATATGTTGATACTCTCAGGTCACACCATCACGAGCCGCTGTTAAAGTGGCAGCCTATAGACCCGGTCGCTCAATGACGAAGGGCACCGGAGACCTCAGCCCTGCCGTGTCCAGGGCAGCTTAACGAAACCGCTATCCCTCTCACCCCCCCTCCCCTCCTCCGCCCCTGTACCGTACTCCGGCTCGGCCCTGCGGCGCCACACACAGCGCAAGATCTATGCAGAGGGGACGCCGCCGCCGACGACGTGCCGCTGTCCGGCCGAACGGGGTGCTGGGCTGTGTGTCGGGCGCGCAGTATGTGTGTGTGCGACGGGCGGTTGTCCTTGGGCGGCCCCGCCGCCGCACCGCCTCTAATGGTGGCGGCCGCTGACGCCGGGGTCCTCGGGCCGGACACACCGCTACGCGCTGCTCGGACCACTCGCCCGAGCGAGCGCTGGTCCGAGCGCGCGAAGGGGGGGATCGATGCTACGACCTTGGCGAGGGCGAGGGGAAAACAAAGCCAGGGGGAAAAAAACGGGCGGGGAAAAGGGAGGGTGCGGGGCTTATTTTTGGTCCACCACTACGTTACTCTTTCTCAATCCCTTTCGCTCCTTCGCCCCAACCTCCCGCCCATCTCGACGACCACTACAACCCCCCTACCCCCCTCACCCTTTCCCCTTATACCCCGTTCCTCTCAACTCTCGGCTGCGTAGGGCTCGGCACCCCGAGGCTTAAGTTATTGCTCTCGCACTTCTATCACTCTCTTCTGCGACTCCTTTCATCATAGGCCGGGCCAAAGCCACTCTTCCCCACATCCCAACTGCGCCGCTTCCCTTTAAGCCTAGCGTTCCCTCTTTCCTTTTCGGAAATTTATATTGGTTCTCTGGGGACTCCTCCCATTTGGCTTTTTGTCTCGGGAGTTCTTTCATCAACCCCGACCGCTTTCTACTTTTTGGTCGCTTTATTTCATCGCTCTTACGGCCGCGACCGTAAAATGGGCGCCCCCCGAGGAGTCTCGCCCAGCTCATTGAAATTGTTTTTTACAACCGCAGCCCGTTTGCCACCGCAGTTTGTGTCATGCGGAGCTTCTTCGTCCTCCCCACTCCTAGGCTCTTCCCCGCTTTGTCTTCGCGCTTAGAGTTTGCTTCTTTCCTTTCCCAAAAAGAAAACAAGTAGTTAGAAAAACAGGTTTCGGCGCCGCCCTCCAGACTTCCCCAAAGGCTAGGGAAACTAGTCCTTTCATGGGCGGTGTATCTCGCGGGAGTTCGGGACGGACGCGGACTAGCATGAAGAGTTCGGGAAGCGTGGCTTGAAAACCGCCGTGACAGCGAGCCCCGGAGGCGTGATAAAACAGAAGGCGTGACTGTAGGAAATGTGTTCAGCTGCGTGACTTTTTTAGACGTTTAAGACAAACGTTGTACCGAAAGATGAGATTGAAAGGTGAAGCGAGCGAGATACGCTGAAACATGTCACCCACTTTACCATTAGTAGAGCTACTTTCCATAAGCGTGAAAAGTAGACATTGCTAAGATCGGAGAACACGGGCCTGGGAGGAATTACTACCAGACGTGAGTCGCATCTTTGCTTCACGATGACTCACGTATGGTAGTATTTCCTCCCAAGATATTAACAACATGTAAACGTCGATACAAATGTCGCAACAAAAGTCTCATTTGTTTATCGAACATGATAATCACACAGGCGTCACGAAACCCAGTCTTTGCAGGCAGTGAAGACGGAAGAATACCGATTGGCTTGCAATGCTTCTAACCCTAGCGCGGAAGTGGTAAAATATAACGTGGCGAATAACTTCGCGTGCACAGGGCAACATTAACTTGTGGTTATCTATGGACTGGCCAGAGCAGTACTGACAGCTAGGTACACTAATAACTCTACTGTTCATCAAGTACCGGGAAACCCATAGGGTATATAAGTACAGTTTTGGTAAAGAAAATGCATTACAGTGAGATTTTATGGAACTTCTGGAAGTTAGAAGCTTCGGAGGGATGAAGACCGCAGTTCCTCTCACACGCGAAAAATTTGGGACGTTGTTGATGCAAAACGAGTCACAATGACTCACCTAGCTTTGTAGTTGTATGCTTTCAGCAGAGGCTGGACCTTCAATTATTTCACTTTCTCTAATCTTTTTCACCGCCTTTACTCCCTCCTTCAGGGCGAGTCTAAGGTCTCTACGCGAATTTAAATTGTTACGACTCCTTTCTTTTCCCATAACCTCATCGTAACACCCTTTTCTCGCGACACGGGTGCGCCATATGCGCCCTGAGTTACTGGTAGCGAATTCAGTCCTCGTAAGTCAGTTTATTATACTGAAGCCTTCAGGGCTGTAACGCACCAAACGTGAGCGGCGTTTGGTGCGTCGTAAGTCAGCGGTGCCCATAGGTTGTTGTTCAGTGTGTATAACTGTGCTAGGCTGAATTTTTCAACACAGAAAGATACATCGGCACCTACGAATCTCTAGGCGCTGGTTGAGAGAAGCACCGCACATATCGTTCTTTTACCAAGCATAACTTAGAGCATTGGCACATAGATTTATCTGCCACGAATCATTAATAAACTGATTTTACTGGAGAAATCTATGACAAAGCTAGGAGGGCCGCGATGTGATGCACGGAGTTGTGCCCCATACCTGCAGGCCTCATCTTTAATATAGACACAACCTGCACCAGAAGGAACGGCCACTACAGCTCCACTCGCTCTGAAAGAACAGACACACTTGAACCGAGCTTTTATGTTTGAATGTTCGTTGTAGTTTTAGAAGAAAACTTTTTGGCTACAAGTCCCTATTGCAGCTACTCTATTGAGGAAAGCATTTTTGTGCGGAAGTTCAGGTACTCGGGCACGTAAGACGACAGGGACTAAAGTGCCATATCGCAAAGGCAACACAGTGAGATCACTTTTTTTCCACAAAATCTCGGCCTTCTCGCTGCAAACAAGTTTCAATTTTGCCGTCGTGAGAGACTAGTGCAAGGTGAAAGTTCTTCAGCACTCTGGGTCGTGATATTTTAAATGTAGTGATTATGTTCCTTTCCTTGCTGTTATTTTTTGTATCACCCCCTGGGCCACCCGACCATCTGGCTCTCAAAAGTCCACAATAAAGCGTTCTTCCGCGTTACGATACAATACTCCGTGGACATTGAGCCGACGCCGTCCTTAGCTGATTCTGAAATGAACTGCCAAAGATTTAGAACAATTAACTGCCTTCTGGCCCGCTTTGGAGTTTCCGGTCGCGTTCATGCCAGAGTGGGTTCAATGGGAAACAGGCGTTCAGCGGATCTACGAGCTCCCTAATTTGTCGTAACTGTTTGCATCGAAAAACCTGCTCTGGTCGAGTGTATACCGGTCATTATACGTCGCTATCCTCAGTCAACCAGTGCCATAGCGCTGACGCCGCGCTGCCCAGGGCTGTATACTTCCTTCCATCAACGGGCTCGTCATTCGCGCACTGCGAGTGGGCGCCGAGCCCCAGAACCGCGCAGACATCAGCACTCGTCGCACACCGCATAGCGGGCGCGCCGTGTCGGCGGCCACGGGTGCGCGCGCGGCGCCGTCCTTTTGTTTTCCCTCGGCGCCTGATTGTGGTCATCCAATTAATTAACGCCGCTGCTCGTCTCTCGCGGCCATTGTTGGCTCACCCGCGGTCGCCTCCTGCTTGCTCTTCTCATCGCGCTGTTCGTGGCGAGCGTACAAACACTGTGTCCCTCTGGCCTTTCAACGTCCGCTGCCGCTCGACCTCCCCCGCGGACACTGCTGCGTAGACACATTGAGGGCGGCAGCTAGATTGGGAATAGCCTCAAACGCGTTCATTTTGCTCACGCCTTCCTTCTAAGTCTGCGGTCGCTACACTGTTTTCACTTTAAAAAAATAATATAGGTCACTACTTTCAGCAATCGAGACATTCGCAATGACAGGACACTGTAGGATACAACTCAAGAACAAACCGGCAAATTCCCCTCAAAGGTGCTCCTCCAGCTAATGGCGTCGACCGATTCTCCCCCTATAGAACTTGACCGATCCCTTTGGACCTGCTAGCGTGAAATCGCAAGGGGTGGCATTTGAAAGGGGAAAAACAACGGCTTAATAGAAGTAACTGCGGCGACATTAAAATCGGTAGACGCCATTGGCTAGATGCGGCTCCGTTGAGGGGCATGGCGCTTTGTTCCCGAGTTGTCTCCGACTATAGGAAAAAAAAAAACTAGGTTGCGTTAGACTGCTGATGCTTTGTTCATTTGGAAGTGCTCTTATATCAGGCTGCCCTAACATGTCACAGGAAAATGTAGTGGCACACTATTTCGGCGTAAGTACGGCAAGTGGTATCAAACTGGCCCCGTTACCGAGCTCGGCTCAAGAAGATATTAACGTCGTTCCGTTCATGATACCATTCTTGTCACTAAGCCACTGAGAATAAGTCGCTGGCAAATGTACTGTCTAGCTCGGTGGTGAAAACCGTAAATTACATGGTATACCCCATTTAAACTAGCATTCGTCTTTTTTTTCGTTTTGCATTTCAGCGGCGCATATTTGAAAACTCAGAGCATCAAGCGTGAAATGCAATTCTTTTTCTTCTTACTTTTTTCTTTGTTTTAGCTTAGCCAACCGTTTTCCCCATTTTATTGCTCTCTTTGTCGTATTTTCTAACACTGTTTCTACAAAGAAAGCACGGTCTTGACAATACTTCCTTTCTTTCTAGCCACGAAAGTGAAAACAAGTTAGCAGAAGCTAAAAAAGGAAAAGACGGCAAGAGAAGTTATTTGTCAAACTCAACCACTTCTCGACGCGCTATACGCAACGGCTTTCTTCGTCTCAATCTCGCGAGCAACGACAAGTATATTGAGGAAGTCCTCGAGGTCCCCTACACGGTTCGCCAGAGAGGAAACAGTAAGAAGAGTCAAAAGAAAATGTACACGTCACACGAAGCTCTTCCTCTCCCCGACGCAGGTCTACGTACACAAACACTGGAACAGCAAGGGGACAAAGAGACAGTTGTCGACTGTTTCCTCGCGGAACGGTTTTCGGCCCAAGGAGTTCTGGTCACTTCAAGCAGAGGAGAGACGAGCGAGTGAGAAGTTAAAAATAGCAAAGGAAGATGCCACCGCATTCCGAAGCCCCGTCGACGCACACCTATATACTCCTGTGCGCCTGGGTGTTTTCATTGTTTGACAAGCTATACTGGTCATTGCGGGTGCGCAGAGCCAAAAGCTTCGAAGAGACGTGTAACACCGTCTTCAAGTACACTGACGTATCTACACGATGCTTAACTCTGTTTCGATACGATAAACACGAAACCATAATAGTGTTGCCTTCTTATATCAGCCACAGCTTTATGAACATTAACATCTAATGGAAGCGTCGTACGATTACGCAAAGATAGTTGCCACAAACAAAAATGCGAAAGTAAGCCTACAGACAGGATCTGAAGATGAATATACTGTGACAATGGAATAAACTTTAGTCCGAAAAGAAAAGAACGGGAGCTGTGAACAACACGCACTAATAAAAGCCTCCTTTGCTTACTTAATTCCGTGGTTACGATGACGCAGCCTTTGTAGAGGCACCAATTAACGAAGTTCCCTCTGTTTACTAAGCCGGTTTCTATTACAGTGGATGGGTCCAGATCTCTTGTTCGCTCTCCCTCTCCCCGTTCCATCTTTTGCGCTTTTTAATCCCCCCACGACATGAATAAATCTGATCGCCATTATTGCAGGTCCTCTGCTCTAGAAGAGCTAGTTATGTTGTTCCAATCTTTGCTGACACGTCAACTTTCCCCACTTTCTTCTTTGTTGTTTGCATCAGTCGATGGTGTCCAGGATGCACTACAGCGGGGGTTGAGGAAGGAAGAGACGCGTGTCCTGATTTGTTTTTTCTTCTCCATCCTCTAAGCTTTTCGTTCCATTCACGGCAGTTGTAAACTACATCACCTGCAATAACACTGTACTGCTTTGGCCGACCTGCATTTTTGGCACTGCTGTGGGCAGACATATCTTGAAGTACCTGCAGCCAGTCACTTAATTCGTCCCACTAAAACTGCAGTAACAAGCTTGCAGTCAGTTGGAGAGGAAATAGTCTGTGCGTTGACAAACTTTGCAGTGTTGAAAGCGAAGAGAGTTGCGGGCATCGAAACATGCAGTAAACAGCCGCAAGCAGCGTGCCCCAGGTACTTTGCACACCCTGAAGGATGCCTTATTTCAGTGTAATCACGTGTGAACGTTCTTTTCATAAATGCAATAATCGACATGAATTTGGCAGATATTTAGCAGACTTGTGTAATATTTTTTCTCTAGTCACATCGACGTTCCTTGAAACGCGTGTAGCAGAAGCGGTTCAGAGCGAATTTTGAAACGTTTTAGCCGGATACGAAGAAGGCTCATACGACGATCAGGCGTGCTAATGCGTTCTGGAACTGCCTCTGGAACTGCGCATATCGAGTAAGGAGAATGCTTAAAACTTAAGTGTTTAGCCTTAATGACCAATCACCTCGTGTTTCGCGCTATTTGACCAGATATGCCCTTGCGCCACACAGAGAGTGAGAGAGAAACAGAGGAACGGAAAGGCAGGGGGACTAACTAAGCGACGCCTTATACATGCCCAGCATGTTGCCCTACACAAAGGAGGAAGGGAAAAAAGGACGAAAAGGAAGTGAATAGAGGAATGAGAGATCAGTTCTACAGAGTACAGAAGGTACACAATGCGCACATCATGGTGCACAAGGCGCCATAAAAAACTCGTTAATACTTCTAGCTGACACAGGGAAATATAACGTAGGGACTCGGCGCCGTTATTCTGATAACTGCCACTAGCCACCGTACTGCCACGCTGATTCTCCTGACGGTTTGTGGTCATCAGCATTGCCAGTGCTACAGAGATTATGGGCACACCCATACCGCCCGACGGTTTCGCGCATGGCTGAGTGACTGCAATGTTTGGGTAACTCCGTCGCAACGATGGCTCTGTCCGAGATGTTAGCAATGTTCGGTCTCATCGTTACAACCGCTACAGCGTTACACTTAGCACAGGCGATGCTAAGTGGCGTGACACAGAAGACTGCAGGTCGGGTATCCAGCGGGTCCTCTTTTAGCGCTTTGGTTTACTCTCCTCGAAAGTTGCGTTCCATGTGAGTGCCTCTTAACGCTCCGCGCAATCCGCAGTGCCAGACGAGGCCGGTCGGAGTGCCCGCATGGCAGAGTATAGACTAGGAGCAGGCTGGCAGCACATTCTCTGGCCGAGCCAGAGCGGAAAAAACAGCAAGCCTGCCGCCTCTAATGCGATTATTGCACCCCGAAAGCGGCAGGCACGAAGCCTAACGGGAAGTGCCCGAGGAGGGGCCCTTCGTGATGCGACCTCATTGGTTGTGCACTGGCAAGATAGACTCGAGCTCGAAGAGCGAGGGTTAGGCCGGCGTCCCCGTGTGTGCCGTTATAAGGGGAACAAGAAAAGACCACTGACGTGCGAGGCAAAACTCTGCTGGTCTGATGCGCAGCCTCGCCCGTGCTTGTTTTACTCGGCTGTCTTTTGGTTTAGCCTGATTTTGTCGTTCTGTGTTGTTGCTTTATCGAAGTAGAAAACTTGGCTGTTATTGGAAATAGGACCTGCACTTACTTTATTAGTACGTACTTTTTTTTTGAAGGGGGGGGGGGTTATTAACTATTGATAATATATGCCGAGTACATTAAGACGTTATTAGCTGAAGTCATTTTGAAGACCGCGCTTAGGACGGCTTGTGTGCATCACTGTGGGAAATCGATCGTTACGCCATGGTTTACTGCGACAGACAAAAAAAAAAAAACAGCAACTAGTAGAGTCTGTGTTTGATGATCCCGTTATTTACGCAGTCAAGGCTTATAAAGAGCGTGGACAATTAAGGAACTGATTGTTAGGTCCTAAATATTGCGCTAACAGACAAGCACTCAGAAGAATGTGATATGTGTCCGCCTTACATCGTAGTGTGTCTCACTGAAATGGGGCAGTGCTATAGAAGCGGCACTAGCATCAGCAGATGAGGGACCAAGATTTCAAAGCTCTTCCCTTAGAGGAATGGTGACTTTTGCAGTGATGATTGCCCAACGTGCGATGGACAGCGTGCTGATAAATAACGGACCATTTCGATAAGCGAACTGTTTTACAGGGGCAGGTCTATGGCCCCTATTCTTGGACGCGCGCGGCAACCGTCTGTAGGGAAATCCGGAGGGCGTAATGGTGGCCGTGGTGCGAAACAGCTAGGATTAAATTATGGCCGCCAGCAAAAGAAGACACAGGGAACAGAAGAGGAAGGTTACGTGTACGCAGCTGCACATGTAGATACCGAGAATGAGCAGCAGCCTGCGAAGATATTGTGACGAGGCCACTTGGTTTCCGGAAGCACGAAATGGTACAATTGTTTTGAATCTACGCTGGTGCGGAAGCGAGTATCCTGGCTGGCTGACGCCTTGTGTCCTTCTCCGTTGCCGCAAGGCTTCGGTCGGTGCATCTAAGGGGCATTTCTTCACCTCAGCCACACCCATGTCCTCGGTAGTAGTAGTACTGCAATCGGTTGATGGGTTTGGATGATTAGAGAGCTAACAAACGTCTCAGGAATTTTGGAATGCAACCGGGGTTTGATGCCGGCGGCGATCTGGAAAAGGGGTACTAACGCGTCTCTAAAGTTGAAGAAGAAAATAGAGCGAACACCACCCTAAACTATATAGGGGAAGAACGACTAAAAACTTGATGCTGCCAGCATCTGTTGTCGCCCTAGAATGCGGGACGAACCTTATGCAAATAGCGGGTTTTCAATGCAGTTCCCACTGGCTCCCACTGGAGTTCCCACTCTAAAGCATCGGGACTATCAACTATGGGGTTGCCCCTCCCCCCGTTTGTTTTTTGATTCGGGTTCAAGATTTTTTGGCCCCGATCGCCTGGCTTGACAGCTTCTTTAAATGACAAGGGGTCAAGCCAAGTATTTGAGAGAAAAAAAAAAGCAGTCGGAGGAAGAAGCCCATTAAGCGCTTCGGGCGCCTTGAAACTCATAGTAAGATAACTTCAGAAGAGCGGTCTTTCTTTCATTTAGGAAAGGAGGAAAAGTTGGCACGTTAAGAAATCGAATTAAGTGACTTCAAGGTGTAAAGGTGTGCGGTGCAGCCATTCTTAATGCCTGCTCTTAACTCGGTGTGTAGAAAAGAGTATAAGAAGAGGATCACCGAGGCGAAGATGAAACAATAAAAATAAACCTTTGCTCTTCAAGTCCAAGATGTAAAAACCAATCTTGCGGGTCAAGTACGTTAGTTCTTACGCCAATAGCTCAAATGCATTGTTATCCTTTCAGGTTCCGCAGCAGCGGAGAAACAGTGCTAAAAGTGTTGATGCTTCGCTTCGCTTAATTAAAGTCAGCACCCTTAACTAATGCCCAAACTTGTTGTTACAGATATCTCGATTGCGCAAACTTGCGTTAACTCGCCCCAGCTAAGAAGAGCTTTGTGGAAATGCGCTTAATTGTGCGAATGCTTTTTTCAGCCATCTTTTCATCCTTCCATCTTCATAGACGGTATGCAACCAAGAAGGGTTTTGTTTGACCACTTTTCCATTCGTCAGCTTCATTCTCACTTTTACTTGCCCTCTCTCTCTACTTGGAAAGCGTGTTGGGCGTTTTAAAGTTGGCACCAAATGAACCGCGTCTTTCAGGCGATCGTAAACAAGAGTTCCTTCGCCCTTGATCACGTTTTCTCCCCGGCTCTTCAACACGCGCTGAATGCCTAAGTGGTTAAAGCGCTGCATCACGAAGCGCTCTCTCAGATCGAGGGCGCCCAAGCAAAAAAGGAAAGAAGAGCAAAGGAAAGCAGCCGGAACCGCGGCGAGGGAGAACTGGGTCTGTGCGTGGGAGGGACGAAAAACGGATTCACAGGGAGTTCCCCTTGCGTCACGGCTCGAGTGGCACCCTCTTCTGGAGGAGTAGGGAGATCGGTTCCTCCCGGCCAAAGCCTACGCCGACAAGCGTTTAATCGGTGGTCCGCGGAGGAAGAATTAGCCCGGCAGCCCCGATCCCCGGGCCTTCCAGCCCTTTTCACAATTCATCCTCGCCGCTGGAGATCGCGGTTCCTGGCGGGGGACCGGGCGTGCTAAAACCCCCTCAGGCGAGAAAGCCGCTAAGCAGGGGATACGAGCACGTTGTCCGAACTATCGGCAGGGACCCCGCGAGCAAATCATCCCGTACAGAGACGGAAACGAGTCATACGATAGTGTTTGCTCACGCCCTTCCTCTCCAAACTCGACGGGGCGGGCGGAGGGAAAGGATTGGGCGAGCGGGAATTGGGGAAAGTGCGGTGAGGGCCCTCGGTGGCCAGACAAGCGACTCGAGCGATGATCCAGGCGTCGCCCTCTCCCTCGCGATCAATGTTGCCATGGGAACAACGCTGGGAACGACGGGTCACCGGCGAGCGTGGACGTCTAAGCCATTGGATGGCGACGGCTGCTGCTGCCGGCCTGAGTGTAGGCATTCGCGTCGCCACTCCCCTCGCGCCATCAACCCCCGTACAGGCCGCAAATCAAAACCAAAGCCTTCCCCCGCATGTATCGGTCTCAATGGAGGGGAAGCGACGAGGCCCTCTTTTGTCGTTCGGTCTGCGAACGGCCGCCGTTGTGAGAAAAATAATAGCCTTAAGCTTTGAGTGGAACTGCTGAGATTTAATATATTTTAGTGTGGGCTCAGGTTTAATGGTTTATTGGGACGTGGGGCAGGATAGCGGCCTGAAGACAAGATTTTCGCTCGAAACGAAATTACACGAACGTATAGCAGCAGCGACACTTGAAGTGTGAAGCGCTTTGATTCTTGAAGTGTGATGATGAGCTCACTGAACTTAGCAAACAACGAGCGGAAAAATAGTTGGAACGTTTTGCGGGCTGCACAATATAACCATTATAGGAACGATAGGTCTCGCTTGAACATCTCACACAACGGGCGATAATTAAGGGGGAAAAATACAAGGCTGAAGTTCACTTAAGGGATGGAAACTTAGCGCTATAGAGTTTCTAGATTCGTCTGCGGAGTTTCGGGTGCCATAGAGAAAATATCTTGCAGTCATTAACATCGAATTGCACGAAGATGAATCATAATTTCTTTCAATGCTAGAAATGCTAGTTTTTTTTTTGTTCATTCCGCCTTTCCCTACTCTTTCACAAGCTTCATGCGGTTGGGTGCTTCAAGATGAAGAAAAGCACAAAACATCTTTCCAGTTATGGTTAGCGTAAAACGCCTAGCAGAAAGATAATTAAGTCTAGCACAATAGCTGTCTCCAATAAAACTGCACGGATGCGTGTCCCGCCTGCCGTTGCGAGCGCGTTTTTTTCTCCTGTCAAACGAATCGCTAAAGTAGAGAAGAAAAAAAAAAGAATGAATGATCTGAAGTCCTTCATAGCCGGTCTTGGTTTCAATCTAATGAAAGAAAACGTGTTATTTAATACGGGCTATGATAAGAGCGGCACTATTTTGTCGGTTTAATTCATTACAACGTAGCGTCTCCGATGAAAAGAATGTCGAGCTATGCTGGTCTCGCTTTCTGCACACGTTTTGAAAGAGATCAGTTGTTATTCTTCAGATCAGATTTCAAGGAACTGTGTTTTTCTTCGGTGTTTACGTATGCTAATATTATTTTTTAGCCCCCATTGATGGCAACTGTCCTCGGTTTCAGTTCTTATGTTTTGGAGCATTTTAGGTTTCCAGGATTGCCTTACTAATCTCAATTTATGATGTATATATAGCAATTATGGAACTGAAAAAATATATAAAGAAGGCAGTAATTGTAGCACTCGCCGTTACATATTTTGAAATGACATATTTCATTGAGGGGCCTAACTCGATGTGTATTGTAATGATGTCCGCAGTAAACACCTATTGATAATGTTCATACTTAGTGATCACGAAAATGAAACGAAGGGTGCTTTAAAAGTTACCAGTTTTGCTCATTTATTTGCACAAACATAGGATAAACTAAACATTACAATAAAGTCATTTGAATTTATTAAAAGGTACTAAAACGAGAGCTGTTACGAAATCTGCTATATTGTGTGTGCATTGCAGTACTTGTCACATCTAGAGTGCCATGTAGTATACATCTTTAAAGCACAGCTCTTGAAAACATCACTAAAAATGCATGCTACCATTGTGAGCTTAAAACGCAGGCGACTTAATTTAGTCCGGCACTTTTCGGGACTCCGGACTCCGAAAGGCTCAGCAAGTATTATCAACGGGTCCTCCGGGAAATGTCAACATGAATGGCGCTTTATTCAGCACGATTAGACAGCGTTGCATTTATACAGACCTCAAACCGCAAAATTGCGTGACTTGGAAAAAAATGAAACGAAAGGCAGGGCTAATTAAATAAGCAGTTGGTTTATAAACTGAAAATTTGGTGGCGAATAAAGATGCTGAGCTAAATTAAAAAAAAAAGACCGGCAGTAATGCTTGACACACATAAAGCACGTAATCTTTTGATTCATATTATGGTGTACGCGATCAGTAAGGTTGTATGGGTGATCGGGGTACACTGTTAGTTTGATTAACATAATGTCATGGCTTCCTTTTTCTGCTTATCGCCTCATAAAATTATTTTTTTTTTCAATGCCGCATCTTTTTACGCAGTTTTTACTGAGGCGTTGTGTTAATAAGGCTTGGAGAACATGCCTGCCTTTCTTTTTCCGAACTGAGGGCTGTTGTGTATGCGACATAAGACGAGAAGGCAAAACTGCCTCTTTCATTTCGCATGAAAAACGTTACGCGTTTTCGCTGATCATTCCGCTGCTGCACCTTGCAGGAGAAGCGAGTGCCCCTGTATTGATCGCCAAAAGTCTGGGGTACCGTAAGCAGACGAATGCTTTCTGCGGTAAGTTCGTAGCTATATTTATTTCAGTAATGCTGTGGCCAGTCTTCGAACGGTGGTGACGGACTTGTTTGTGATGTAAACAAGCCATGGTATCGATAGATCGATAGCAATGCTTGCTGGTTGGCCTGAGTTGTCTCCTGAACTTTCTTGGTGTGTCGTCGGCAAACACGATACGGTCACGCACTGCCAAAGTTTTTGTTTTGTTTTCATGGCACAAAGTTTAACATCGGTCGCATCGTTTTCACTTGTAGCAGTTGCAATACCGTTCGCACGAAATGCGACGTATTTCGTCACATTTTTTTTTTCGGCAGCGAAGTAGGTTGCAGCATGGGCTGTGGACGCCAGACAAAGACGTTATGAATGTGGTAGTATAAGAAGAATTTCTCTTAATTTTTAGAGCACTCTTAACGCCAGGGATATCTGCCGCCTATTCACTGCCCAGACTCGGCGACGTTTCTTAATCGAAGTTTGGAGTGTAATACCAACGTAGGTAATCTATTTTCGACGCTATAGAAAAAGGAATGCGTGGTTACAGGTAAGTCATAAACATAGCTGTTCGCACTGTTCAACCAGGCACAGATTGTTTGCACAGATATGTGCCCTCTGAATTGCTGTGGACTACTTTGTACAGAACACGAACACAATGAAACAGCACTCGCCAAAGCAAAATAAATGCCACCGAAATCAGTCCGGTATCTAAATGCAGGCGCTGTTGATTAAAAAAAAACACAAAAAAATCAACATCACTTTAAAGCGATTTAAATCCTCATACTGCACATTTCTTGCGCTCGCGCATGAGTCCACTACAATATGCCCAAAATATCATTTACGTCTCAGTGGGCAACTTTTTGGTTCGAAGCCGGGCTAATTGGCTGTAGAAGGCGATTTTGAAGCTGGAGTATAAAGCGACGAAAGAATTTCGTTCTCCTTCAGGTCCGTACTGGAACGAGAAGCTTTCCTTTCCTACCCTGTGGACTAGAGTCCGCTCCATCGAAAAAGGGAGTTATTTGAAGGAAGAAAAGAAGCAGCCGTAAAGTTTTCCCTGCAAAAGTCCAGCTCGTGGACTCGGATACATTGCATTAAAAAGCGAGTACGATGCGCCCATGGTCACTGTTTTTGTGCTGATGGGTGTGGTGTTTGCTGGCTATCCTTGTGCTTCGACCAAAAGTAGGCCGGTTTTATAAAACTGAATTACGAGGCAGACATCCACCTACTGTTAGAAATATTCCATCAATGCATCAGCAACGAGGCGATGCTTCGTAGTGAGGAAACTGCTAAACTGTAATTATCTCACTTTGGGCTGTTTATTAGTGTGTAAGCATTAGTAGGGCATGTTCAAGCGGATATGGTGACCGCCGTCACATGTGACACGTGACGCGATGCGAACCTTGTGGCATCCATCTCACAACCTGCCCACCGTGGCAGGTGCCAACTTTCCCACTCTATTGTGAGAAAACTGCCCACCGTGGTAGGTTTCAATTAAATTAATGATTAGACATAAGTGGTTGCTCGGGAAGAGCAACCCGAGTCTCAAAAGCCCCACCGGTGGCCGTGTTTGAAACATCCACCAGCGGAGGAATTGGCGCATCGCTTAACCACTGCATCACTGAGCAACTTGACTTCTAATTTACTTTCTATTTCTCGTTTTTTAAATATTTAGCTTTCATACTCTGTTCTGTAATCGATGTGATCAGTTGTAACGAACAGCTCCCTGTCACGTGAATCTATAAAATCCTTATTGACTGAGATTGCAGTGGTGATTTGTGAGCAGCAGAAGAACTACACAAGCGTAGAAATTTGGGCTAGCTATTGGAAGTTCATTTTGAAAACAGCGCGAATGACGGGAAACGCAAGGCTGTTAGAAGCACTAATATCAATGTTCAGTAAACTTCGTTGTTCTTACGTACGATACTAGTGCCTATACTGCGCCCCGCACGGCACGAGAGAGCGCTAGCGGGGACGCAAGACTAGCGCCGCCTGTCAACACAGACTATGTTGACAGTCTGCGTTGACAGGAAAGAGAAGACGGACAGATAAAAAAAGAGAGACCACTAGCGCAGTCTCTGATGAGTATGCGCCATTCTTGTGTTTAAATACCGTTCGCTCGTCCGGTGAAAGCGTAGCCTTGCAGCGCAGCCACTTCTAATACGCCGCCACGCGACAGTGTGTTTGCTGCAGGCTACGATGGCAGCCAAGTATATGTACCTGTGTCTTGGCTTTCACACTGCAGTGAGTCCAAGAGCAGTGCGCAAATAAGTTCTTGTGTCCGAAAGGTTGTACTCTTACTGGCGAATGAAGGTCTTACTTTAACGGAATGGCTGTCATTAGAGCTGATACAGTGGTATCTTTGTCGTGGGGTCTGTCTATATGGTCGGAAACGTATCCCTGAGGTAAGTGAGCGTGGGAGAAGCGTGTAGATGTTAGAAACAGGGGTATTTCGTGGTATGTTGACGTCAGTGAGTGGATGAGTATGCGAAGTCTCAATCTCGGGCAAGAGCCATATCGACATCAAAATATTTGTACGAGGAAGACGGAACATTTTGGGGGTTTTATTTTATTTTTGCGTTCTTGCGGTTTGATAGGGTCCGACACCTTCCCGATTATTATTTTATTGCCGAAACTGTCATTTATTGGTTTATCTGCTGCTATTTTCCGGTGGTTACAGTATTACTTCTCGAATAAGGAGCAATTTGGCGTATTCAACGGTGCAATCCTCCTCGTTTGTTGATTCGACTTCGTGTGTGCCATAGTTGCTGCTATTCTTTTGATCAGTGGTGATCTAACCGAGGGGATCTCGTCCAATATGCACCTTCCCGCTGGTGATTGTGTTACCTGTATGTGTATCCATAGTTCAAGGGATGTTAAGATTTTGCAAAGTTATTTGAATTACGTGGCGTCCTGGTGTTATATATGGAAAATGCGCCAAACCATAAAGAAGTGCAGTTTCGTGAGATTCGCACGAAAGCGACAGGCTTTTCTGTCGTATTACTACATTTCATGAAACTTCATTTTTTAAGTATTTTAAATATCTAGGAGCACATTTCTCGTCGTTCTGTGCGTGGAGCAAACATGCAGTACTTAACTATCAAGGCTGGAGTTATGTGAAATTTCTTCAAACGAAACTTTAAAATCGCTCCACTGGCATATCAGGAAGCCCTCTATCTCATGCATACGCTTCCTATTTTCGAATATGCATGTTCACACTGCGACCTACATACTCATAACGCAATTACCGGATTTTCCGGACTACAGTCCTTGGATTATACCTATTTAAAAGCTGCAATTTTGCGTTGTGAGGAGTATCTATGGGGGCGGACTGTAGAAGGTTTACTTTTAAAACATTGTTTGGCAAAGCAGAAGAAGCCCAACGTGGCAGTCCAAGTAACAAAAACAAAGTTACTTGACCCTACTGCGCCTGATACATTTTACCGTGCTGAATCACATAATGAAATGAGCTTCGATATGAAAGCGAATACTGCTCATGGTGGCTGCTTTTAGATCAGAGCTTGGATTTTTGAGCAAAACTGCAAAAACCTCAATGAATGACGCCAGGGGCAGAGAAGTATCGCCTCGTACTATGGGCCGCTGAAGAAATATCTGGGAAGTTTATCAACGGCTTCACAAGATCCTTACTAAAAACTGCTGAAACAGGAATGACGGTGAAATTCGGGCTTGTTGGTTCATACTTCGGAGCAATAGCGCAAACAGCGCTGTGTGTGTCTGCTCGTTCTTTTGTCCCTTGTCCTGTTTGCGCTATTTCTCCGAACGAATGACGGATTCTGACGGCGGTGACAACACTGGCGAAGCTTTGTCGAATCAGGCATGCTTGACTTGTTTTATTCAGACTGCGTCGGAGGAGGTGATTTCGATGTGTTTTGGGCCTGAATTCTATGCGGTCTCTGAAAGGCCCAAAACTTTACTTGTTGACAAATAAACTTTTGTTAACGATTGTATACTGCTTGCTGACGATCTAAAAACCTTTTTTTCTCAGCCACAGTTTGTCGCTGCGGACTATACACCGTTTGCAGACAATCTAAGCAAGAACTTTTGTTGCGAAAGCAACACTACGCTAGTCGCCGAGCCATTTCGCGGAGCCGATGAAAGGCCATACTGCGCATGCGCGAGAAGCAGTGACGTCACACGGCGCACAGTGGCGCGCCGCCGCTGTCGCTGCGCGGATGACTCAGAGGTGCCGCCGCCGCGCTCGCCAGTTGCGCATGCGCAGTAGCGGCGCATAGCTAGCATGCCAGGGCCGCCACCGCTGGCGTGCGTTCTCCGTCGTTCCTCTCTCTCTCCTCGTTGCTTTCGCAATCCTCCAGGTTTAACCAGAGCTAAACCACAGCCAATTTTAAGCATGAAATGCTTTTAGCTCCCGTTGTCGGCAGTGTGGTGACGTCACGCCGAGACCGAGAGCCATCATCCGGGCACTGAAATCCACTCATCCGGGCTCTGAAACGAGAACATCCGGGCACCGTACGAGACTTAACGAGATTTAACGACTCTCTCTAAGCCCTCCTACGCAACCGGCATGCAAGCGCCGGTTGGTCTCCAAATGAGACAAAAAATAACTGCTGCCAGTGCCTTCTCAATGTTTATCAAGATATCAGTGGAGCTGTGGGTTTGATAACGCACGGAATTATAATTTCCGATTTCTAATAACGCGTGCAAAAAGCACATAAATGCCACGTTACATTTCGTTGTCATACGTGATCCGGGGGAGAAGCGCTGCGTTCAAAGGGCAAGGCATCGCGCCGAACGGGTGGTGGCGTTCCTCCCTTCCTTTACGGTGCGGTTCGGGTGTCCACCGAGATGGCAGAGAATTACTGCGCCATTTCCTTTCCTCAAAAAACCTTGCGTTCAAATGGCAAGGCATTGCGCTGAACGGGTGGTGGCGTTCCTCCCTTCCTGTACGGTGCGGTTCGGGTGTCCACCGAGATGACATTAGGCCCGTAAACATTTCATGCTTACTCTACTCTCGTTTACGGGAGAGGCAGAGATTTTTTTACTTTAGTTTGCCTCTGCAGACTATACACAAGGTGCCAACTATAGTCCGGAAAATACTTTAATAAATACAGCGCATCCAGAAGCACGCGGGACTTTTCGTCGCTAAAAATGATAATATTGGTTGATGTTTAGCAAGCATTAAAAATCCGCTTTTTAACAAGTAGCCCTTTCAACAAAGGATGGAATTCCTCAGACAGAAATCTTTTCACTGGGTATTTAGTGGAGACACTCGTATTGACAAAAGTATTTTGTCACGCTATATTTCACTCAGAACAGGTCACGCAAAAAAATTTTGAGAGATTACCCGCCGCACTGATTGTTTTACTCGCTCCTTCTAGCGCTCCCAAGCATTAGTATGCACGACCAAATAGACCCCTACAAAGCTTTATTGACCTTCCATCATGTTTCCCTCAGCTTTACATGAGGTCTGTTACCTTGAGTTGTACTTTACTGTGCTTATTTAATTTTTAAAAAAATCTGCATACTGTTCATTTGTGTGCATACTTGACATATCATTGTTATAACCTCCACGCAGTAATGTACTACGTGGGCGACGTAGGTATGTAAATAAATAAATAAATAAATAAATAAATAAATAAATAAATAAATAAATAAATAAATAAATAAAATGGAATAGGGTATCAACGGCGCGAAGCGGTTGAGAATGGTTTATCAACCTGTCATTTTGAGAATATTTTATGCGCCTCGGCGATGAGGTCAACATGATGGGAAACTGACTTATTCTTCCAGTGCACCTTTACAGAGCATGTGAAGGAGCATGAATTCCGCAAGTTTTTCTTGGAATGCAGACTTACACACATGACTTCACCCTGACTGAGTAATCTAGCATTCTCAGAACGTTCCTTTTAACGTTTCTTATTTTTACAGGGATATAGACACGAGAAGAATGAATGACTGACTAACTGACAGAATGAATGAATGAATGAATGAATGAATGAATGAATGAATGAATGAATGAATGAATGAATGAATGAATGAATGAAAAAAAAATTAAAGTTCAGTACAGTATATCACGCGATGCTGGGCTCGTTTGGGTCGTGCGGAGGTTGAGGGTTAAAGCTACGGACTACTGGTAAACTGATTTCTTTGCCGTTCTTTTTCCTTTTTTCCCCTTTGTTCCCCCTCCTCACTTGTAGGGTAGCCTGCCGGGCATCGTCTGGTTAACCTCCCTGCTTTTCCGTCTGTCTGTTTCTCTCTCTTTCTGCTGGTAGTGCACACTTCCAGAGTGAAATATGCATTAAAACGCATAGGTGAAGGCAGTAAATCTTCCGGGTTGGTCACGGGATTGTGCGATTAGGATAGATTTTGCACGCCACCACACTCTCCCTCTCTTGGTAGTGAGTCTGACCCGACCAATCACCGGTTTCCTCTCGTGTAGTATTTCATGCCTGCGGCCAAATTGACACGACCCATTGCGGAGGTTGTCTGTGTATCAAGATACTGTGGCAGAAAAAATGCAGATACAAACTTTGAGATGACTGCGGTGACCCGCATTGGAGCAATGCGAAAGCAAAACGTCCACACACGCTGTCGAGCTGGCGCTCCAAGCGCCTCCAAAAATCTGCTGCGGCGCGGCGCCTCACTAACCCTAACGCGCCGCGCCTGCACCTCTGGCATGCAGCGTCTCAGCAAGCCCCTGAAGCCGCGACCCACCCATACCTCGCCGGTGTCAACTTCTTCCGACGCGGCCGCCGCGGGGCCTACTCCAACCACGCTTACAGCCATGTCTCAACCGGCTGCGTTCAACACCGGCCACACCACCGCGCCCATTCCCGTCGCGTTCAACGACGCTGGCAGCTCCGAATCAACAGCCGCAACGCAGCCGGCAGCGTTCGTCACCGCCGCGGCGTCCACTGCTGGCCAACTCCCCGCATTAAGGGAAGCCAAGAGCTTCGGGCCCACAGACGCATCGCAGTCGACTGCGTTCGTCGCCGCCGCCAGTGCCGCCGCACCTACTCGGACCACACTTCCCGCTGACAGCAAGTCCAGCACCTTGGTACCTGCGTCGCAGATTGCGGCTCAGGCTGACGACACAGCAGACATGGACCTTACGGCGTCCCCGGTCGACGGCCATCTCATTCCGTCCCCTGAGGTCGGCTGGACCACCATCGGTGCCTGCCGTAAGCCTGCCACCGCCACCCGGCCCCGCACCGAGCTCATCACAGTTGGCATCCAGCTTCCCCCTGGCACCCTCAACCCCAAGATACCGCTCTACGACGTCCTCGCCGCAATCGTCTCCGCTGCACAACTGTCCTCCGAGAGCAGTGCGGAGATTACCCTTCAGGCCAAGCCAGCCCAAAGCCTCGTCTTTTTAAAAACTCATTCCCCTCTCACCGCCCACCTCCTGCTTTCTATCACGCATCTTCAGCTTCACGGTAAGCCTATCACCATTAAGACATATGCCCCTAATCCTCCCATCTCATGCCTCGGCGTCATCCATAACGTCGGTGGCCACTTCACCCCTGATGACCTCATGCATGATATCGAATCATTCAAAACCGATATTCTTGCTGCTCGTATGATGGGCACCACTCAGTCGGTGCTCATAACTTTCGCTGGAACCGTAATCCCCCACTTTGTGTATTTCAAACGCGTTGCCTTCCGGTGCCGTCCCCATAAGCCTAAGCCTCCCACCTGCACCCGTTGTCTCGCTCTTGGACACCGCGCCCACCAGTGTCCACAGCACAGCGTTCCGGCAAAGTGCCGTCGCTGTGCTGCTCCTCTACCCGCCGACCCTTCCGCTCATGTATGTGCCCAGCCCTGGTGCGTTCATTGCCAGGTAAACACCCACCCCTCCCTCGACCCCACTTGCCCCTTTCTCCTCGGTAAACAACGCGAGTGTGCCAAAGCTGCGTACCTACGACGCCTAGCTTTGCGCCGGGCCACGCAACCCACCCCCTCCTCCTCCTCTAATCATGAACCTCCGTCAGCTCCGGTCACGTCACCACCAGGCTCCTACGCCGCCAAAGTTAAAGGCTCCTCGGTTCCAGCGTCCCTTTCCAGCGTCTCTTCCACTGCACCACCCTCTGCATCCCTGACTGACGAGAGCCGCTCCTTTGACCTCCGGCTCGCTATGCTGGAACGCCAGCAGCGAGAGCAACAGCGCATTTCCCACGACCTACAACAACAGATACACGCCTTGACCCAAACCCTCCAGACAACCACCTCCTCTCTTACCTCCCAGCTTACCAAGCTAAATGAGCACCTTGCCACACTCACCACTCCCTCCTCCACCGCCCAGGTCGCCCCTTTGGCTGATCTTCTCGAAACCACCACACAGGCACACCACACTCGGTTGGTTCAGCTAGAGACATCGGTTCTGCAGATTCTTACCACCCTCCAAGCACAATCCAAACAATTAGAATCCTTCACTTCTACGCTCCAATCCCTGCATGAGTCACTGCCCCCGGCCAAAAAGAAGGAACGCGTACCCTCACGAAGTTCTACCTCTACACTATCATAATGGCTTTTGGCGAGGACCTCGAGATTGTGCAGTGGAACTGCCGAAATCTGTGCCATAATAAGACCCCCCTCCACCAGTATCTACTAGCCCGCCCCTCCCTGCCCCATTTTCTCCTTCTCCAGGAGACGCGGACGGCCCGCACTGTCCCAGGCTACCGCGCCTACCATGCCGCTACGGCCACACCACTTGCGTCTATTTATGTACGTAGCGACGTGCTCGTGGAGCCACTTGATATCCCCTCCGTCCTTCTTAAATATTTAGTTGGTGTGGTCTATTACCACCCTTCTTCCCGGGTCTCACTCGCCCTTTTGTCTTTCTACAACCCCCCTGTTACCTCCTCTTTATTTTCCGCCCTGGGCAAGTTCCTTCACTCTCTTCCTTCTAACTCCCATCTCCTCTTTGGTGGCGACTTTAATGCCCCTCACACACTCTGGGGCTACCCTCAAACCCTCAAACCCGGCCGCCTCCTCCACTGTCTGGCCCAGGAACGCCACCTCACCCTCCTCAATACTCCTGGCTCCCCTACTCGAGCGGGCACTGCCTCACAGCGCCCCACGACACCCGATCTCACTTTCTCTCGGGGTTCACTTTCATTTCACTGGCAAGTGACAGCCGAAACTCTTCTCAGTGACCACTATCTTGTCCACATTTCCACCTCTCTTTCCCACATCCCTCGATGTCATCCGGTCACTCATACTGACTGGAATGCCTTCCGCGCTAATCTCGCCTCTGACTCCTTTCAATCCTACGACGACTGGACGTCGCGCATCACTGCAGCGCTCACGTCCAGTAGCCGTCGTGTTCGCTCTTGTCACCCAGTCCCAGACCCAGATCCTCACCTACTCCGTTTATGGCGTCGCCGTAAACGTCTTCAACGCTCCTTCCGCTGCCAACCCCACAATGCCCAACTTTCTTCCCGGATCATTGCTCTGCGGGCCGAGATCGTCGCCCACTGCGCCTCACTCGAGCACTCTCGTTGGAGTGCTCTTTGTGACCGTCTTGACTCTGCATTGCACTCGCGATCCACATGGTCTCTCTTCAAATCCCTCCTTGGCACTAAACCTGCCCTTGCTCCCACTCTAGCTAAAGCCCTCACTCAAGGAACTCCCTCCGATGTTTTCGATCAGCTCGCCTCTCTCTATCTCCCGCCCCCTCTGGCACCCTCCTACCCGGTGTACTGCGGTGGACCTAACCCCGATCTGGACCAATCCTTCACTCTCCGGGAGCTCGAATCGGCTCTGGCTGCTAATGCTACACGCTCGGCTCCCGGTGAGGATGCCATTACATACACCACACTTCGCAACCTTCCTGACTGCGCCAAAGAATTCCTCCTTAAAACCTACAATGATGCATGGGACAGCGGCTGCCTGCCCAGCTCCTGGACCTCCTCCCTCATTTCTATGATTCCAAAGCCGGGCAAGCCTCCCTCTCTCTCTAACCTCCGCCCAATCTCCCTGACATCATGTGTTGGTAAGACCCTTGAGCGAATGGCCCTGACTCGCCTCTCTAATTTTCTCGAGACGAGGGAGTTCTTTCCTCATTCTCTCATCGGCTTCCGACGCCACGTCTGTGCACAGGACATGTTTCTGGTTCTCCAGCACACGTTTCTGTCACCTACCCCCACTCAAATTCACGCACTTGTGACCGTCGATGTTCGCAAGGCCTTCGACGGTGTTTGCCATGACCACATCCTTTCCCAACTCGCCTCCCTAGATTGCGGCTCCCGCATGTACTGTTATATCCGCTCATTCCTCTCTAAACGTGTCGCTCGCTTTCGAGTCGACACCTATCTGTCCGACCCCCATAACCTCACCCGAGGCACTCCTCAAGGTGCTGTTCTCTCTCCTACCCTTTTCAATCTTGCTATGGCCCCTCTCGCCTCCCAGCTAGCTGAAATTCCCGACCTGCATCATATATTTTACGCCGATGACATCACTCTCTGGTGTTCGTCTGGCTCTCCCGGTCACGTACAGGACACCCTGCAACGTGGCCTAGATCTCATCGACTCCTTTCTCATCACTGCTGGCCTCTCTCCTGCTCCTGAAAAATCCGAGCTCCTTCTCCTCAACCATTCCTCATACCAGCGCTCACACAACCAATTCGTCTCTCTCTACCTTTCTGGCTCTCCCATTCCTGTCGTCAAGCAGTGCAAAGTTCTTGGCTTTCCTTTGCATGCAGCCAAGAACGTGCAAGCCCTCCACCGTGCTGTCACCACCTGCCACTCCGTAACTCACCTCCTGCGGCGCGTGGTCACTCGGCGCTCAGGTCTCCACGAGGCTCATGCGTGCCGAGTTGCCTACGCGCTGGCCCTCAACAAGGTCTTATACTTTGCACCCTACGTTTCCTTCAATCAGACTCAACTTAACGCTCTTGAGACTGCCCTTGTGGGCCTCTACAAGGCAGCTCTCAACCTCCCTATCACTACCTCTACTGCAAAGATCTTTGCAACAGGCCTCTTTCATCCTCTCCGTTCTCTGCTCTCTCTCCATCATGACTCGCAGATTGCCCGGCTTTCCCTTACCCGTCAGGGTCAGTGGTTACTGACTCAAGCGGGTATCTCGCCCCTTCCCTGCGCCCCGCTCACCTCTCCTATTCCCACCCCGGCTCCCAATCTTCGCATCCTCCCCCTTCCGTCCAACATGTCCCCCGTTCTCCACGCCGGCCGTCGTCATGCGGCCGCACAGCACCATTCCCCTCTCTTTGATACCCAGGGTGTAGCTTACACGGATGCCTCCTTCGTGGCTCCTCGAGGTTCCTGCGGCTACGCCCTGTACCACCCCCACCTCCCCGCTCCTGAAACTCACACCAGCGGGCCGTTTCTACGCCCTCCAGATGCATTGTCCCTCGAGGTCCTCGCCATTGCGCATGCACTCCAGTCATTTGCCCTCCTTCCCTCTCTTCAAGAGTACACAGTCTATTCAGACTCACAAGCCGCTATACACCACATACAGAAACGCACCCTAACCCCTTCTCTTCAACAGGAGGTCGAACGAGCGGTCTCCGCATTGCAGCCTTCCATCGTTTTCCTCCGCTGGGTCCCTGGGCATTCAGGGATTGACGGCAATGAGCTGGCTCATCAGCTCGCCCGTGACACACTTTTCCGGGCACCGTTGATCCCCTGGCCCAAGCCCTCGGAGGACGGTGGGAGACTCACCCTTCGCCGCACCATAAAAGAGGTCTACCTCGAGCTCCGCCTCGACAAACGCCTTTACCCTCCCCCTCATCCATCACTCACAGTGCCGGAGGCTCGCCTTCTTCGGCACGTTCAAATGAATGCAATCATCACCCCGTCTCGCCTCTTTCTCTATCGCTATCGATCGGACCCTTCCTGTCCCAACTGCCCCTGTATCTATGCGGACCTTGCCCATTGCCTCTTCTATTGCCCGGCTGCTCAGCAGTCGGGTTCCTACCCCCCACCTTCTTTATTCATCACCACCTGGCTCGACTGGCTTGGCGCTGAAGGGGAGGAAGAACAGCGACTTCTGGTCGCCCAGGCGGTCGACATGCTCGGCCTGTAAATTTTGGCCGAATAAACGTCTTCTACTACTACTACTATCGACATCTGTGGCTGTTCTGAAGTCCATGTATTATATCGTCGTCCAAGGCTATTTTGACGTCTAAGTGTATATTTCACGTTTTTTCGGGCTTAATTAATGAACTAATTACACCTCATCAACCAAATTTTTTCCCCGGCAACATTTTATCACAGACAGTCTGCCACAATAACACTTTCGCACATTTATCTTCTGAGAACGATGTAATCGTATGGACAAAATTGCGGACACTTTCTGCTGACGCGTCAGAGCCATATAATTCTCGTATTAATAAAACTAACACTTTGCCTTACTGTCTCTAGTTCTGTTGCGGATGTAAGAAATGTTTTTAACTGGTTGCTTTCTTCCGCATTGAAAACACAGTCGGTTACACTGCCGGTTACATAGACGAGAGACCTCATTTTGCGCAAAATAAAATAAATGTAATTTGAGTTGAAAGAGAATTTAAGTACATTGGAAGAAAACGCAGTGTTCAATTGTATTGCACCTCCTGTTGAACGAGCCGGAGATATGCACACGTTTTTGTGCATGTTATAGAAGTCCGTGATGCCCACGAAGCTTACCAACAAGTTCCCGATGGGTACGCATTCGGTCGTGTTAGGAAGCGTTCAGTACGTCGTCCTTACCGTTCCTTTCGCCCTGCAGCATTGCTCCGCCATTTTTCCGGCGCTTTTTACACAGACAATCGTCAAGCAACCGGGAGACCGTCTTTTTGATCGCCCAGTGCAGGTTGGGCAGTGGCGCCGATATAACTTCAGGCGATAAAAGTAAAGAACGGGAGGGACAAAAGCGCCTATTTTAGGCGAAAATGCGCATTTCTCCGCGCTGGTGTCATCACTGCGACTTTGGGTTTCGCAATCGTCGACAGCAAAAGCAATCAACGAAAAGCCGAAAACAAGAGCAGGGCTGTTTGACGTCCGCGGCGGACGTCGTCCAGAGCTCCGCGTCTCTTCAACGGGCGCCGCGGACAACGCCTGCAGGGCGCGATGGCGGCCAGGGAGCGCAAACCGCCGCCGGCGCCAATAGGTGGCGTGACAGTCGGCTGCTGGCGCCGGCTAGAGGAGGGGCAGTGGGGAGGACGGGAAAGAGGAGGGAAAAGAAGGAAGGCGGTGTTGTCCCAGTCGGCGCCTCTTCCTCCGCGTCGACGGTGCGCCTCCGAATGAAAGGGTGGGCCGCCGCCGTCGCCGCTGCGATCGAGCGCCGCTTAGCGTCAACGTCGTAGTTCCGCGCAGCGTCCTGAAAGCTCGAAGAGCCGCCACTCGCCCGATAAAACAGAAAGCAGGAACGCGTTTTCCCTCTGTATCACTCCGCTGCCATGAGATAGTCTTACTTCGCCGTTCCGCACTTTTTTGTCCTCTAGCCTCTTTTAGGTTTGACATAGAGTGTAGAGTGAAGTTCAAATTAGGTGCCTTCAATTAATACTAACAACCAAGTCAACAATACTAGTTAGTTTGTGTGAACGCGAACACACTTCATCGTGCGCTGCCGCAGAAGCCGTGCCCCGGTGTTGGTACCTCTACACTATACGTGCTGTGCTGCATAGAACTGTCCAGACGGAGGTACGCTTTCCGAGCGCTTGGCCAACTAGCCTTCGCCGCTTAGCGTACGCGGGCCCGCGCACGCCCCTTTGAGCACGGCTGCTTGCACGATTCTGCATGCTGTCGTTGGCGCTGAAGATGCTACGTTGAAGCCACCCCCTCCCTCGCACCCTCCACCGCGACCTCACAGCCCGCATTTCGAAGCTCGCGAGCACTGCTGCAGTCTCAGAGTCTTTGTCGTTTCCAGCTTTTCGTTTATTCTTTCCTTCTTTTTTCTCCCTTTCCTAACAGTCGTCGTTTAGTTTTTGTCTTTCCTTAGAGTGCGTTTTTCCAGTGGCGGCAAATGCGTGTTGCGGTTTCTCTGAGCGTGTGTTTCGTTTCCTTGCTTTCCCCCCTCCACTGCGCGCCAAAGTTCAGGGGGTATAACGCTTAGTTTCGCAGTAGCGGGCTTGTGTTTCTTTTGCAGCCTCCCTTCGCGAACGCGCACGTCGTTTGGCCTCATGGCACTTTTCCCCCTTCTTGCGTTTCACACTTTCGCTCGAAGCACGTCTCGGGTCACGATACGCGCATACGTATCACGATACGTGCGTGCCTTATTTATTTCTCGTTCTCCGGACTCTCTTTCCCTCTCTCCTTCTTTTTTTCTTTTTGCCACCGGCGACGAGTGCCGCTTCTTTGATGTGCGAGATTCCTTTCTCTTTAGCACCTCTCTCTGCGCTTAGGTTTTAAATACGACGCGCGTGTCTGTGCACCATTTCCTGAACTTTGGTGCCCAGTTTAGTGCTAATACAAAACGCACGGCATGGTGGCGCTAGGTCGCTCGGAAATACTGCCGGAGAAGTAGGTCGCGTTAAGCCCAGTGTCGTGCGCACTGAGACGGATGTGTAAAGTACAGGCACTAGTGGAGTGCTTTTTTAAAGCTTTTTGAAAATATTGTTACGAAGATGAAGAAGAGGTCAGTGGCGCGGGACGGAGCGCTCGCGCTAGGCCCGCAGTCATTAAACCATATTATCATCTGTCATCATGTCGTCCTTTTCCTAGGCTTGCCACCTCGTATCAATATGAATAAGAAATAGTGTTTCAGAAATAGTCAAGAGTATTTATGAACATCGTTCGGGCAGCCAACCACCGTTTAAAATAACAAGTTAGACCGCTCATGAAGAATGCGACGGGAAATAGACGTATATGACGAAATCTGACATTTATATGAGGCGATAATGCTACAGCATGCACACCCCGTTCTATATGTAGCGCCAATACTGAATAGTACGCGTGTGGGTTTTATTTATACGTGTACCATTACGTCTTATGCACTCGTGCTTGGATAATACGTACAGCTCTACAAAGTGCATACGCATGCGCGGTGATTTCGGAGTGCACGTGCAGAATGTGTATTTAGATAGACACTGACGACAACGCCGTCCAATTATTATTCCGAGTAACAATGGATTCCCTGGCTCTTTATGTCTGTGTTGCTGTTTATGGGGCAACAAAGACGCATTTATTGGCGAGAAAACTGGATTTAAAAGTTTTCCCGCTAGTCGATTCAAACTCGTGACGTCCTTAACGAAAGGACGGGTCGCCGCTGTTCTGAGTGAATGGCGGTGCAGAGTAGCCTCCGAGATCCGGGGTGAAATCGGTGTCGACGCAGACATTCTACTTGCGAAATCAAGCGGTGACAGACAGACCTGTACCTCGTTTCTTTTTGGACCTTTTCAGCTTATTAATGCTCCGTTTTCGATTGTAGTAGTCTAATTTTTATTAGATCAGTGTGTACTCTCGAAACGAGCTAGCTTCTGTTTGTTTTCAGTGCCCCTTTAACGACGGGGACGAGGGAAACAAAATGCTCATTTTGGTCAAAATATTGGATTTATAAATTTTTTTCTTGATTGTGGGGTCCTCATATGTCTGGTGACAAAAATTGCGGTGGAATTTACAACCGAAGTTCAGAAGATGACGGTTTCCTAATTTGTGGACGTCAAACATGGGGTGAATCATGCTTCTGACGGTCCAGGCGCAGTGCGGTTTCCGCGTCTTTGCGAATATGTAGCACTGCCGTCTTCGCATCGCCGTGAAGGGTATAAATCAGAGTTCCAACTCTGGTTTCAATGGCACATTTCGCTGACCAAAAGCAAAATCAAATGTGGCGATAAAAGAGGCAAACGAGAAACTAAACTTTAAATTGGATTTTCTTAGGTTTTTCTTTTTCTACAATTGCTATCACACATCCCTTCGGAATTTCGTTCGAAATTAAAGCAAGATCATTTTTTCTTGTAAATGAATCTCGAGATTTTGAGGAGTGCAATATATCTAGCTCCTTTTTGATGTGTACGTTGAATAGGTTTTAATGTTATTTAGCAAGAAACGTTGTGTTGTAAACATACCGGGCTTCTAAGAATCAAACTAATAGTTTTATGCACAGAGCAGGAATTTGCGCACATACTGACGTAAAGAACTTTTGCACTCTCTTCTTAATTCTTTAACGCGGGAGGGGGGGCTTCACGATGGTGCGAATCGTAAATGCTCAAAAACTACATAGCTAACTTGAAATAAAATGCAATTCAGAAATATGCGCATTAAAAGTTACATGATGCTGCTAAATCTGGCTGAATTTTATGCATAAATAAGAAAAGCAAGTTATCAGTGCCTGTCCCTCTTTACGTCCGTTGCGCAATCGTGTTTGCTATAGTTCACAGCGAGGAGGAAAAAGACGTTAATTCGAAAAAGAAAATCCTTGCGAAACCATGTACATGCCAGTGATGTCGGCACCTAAAAGTATGGAAAATTGTTGAGGGTGCATAATCCAGATGGTAGTGTTTCAACGTATAAATACGTGTATCTCTACATCTTCGCTCCGCGAATTTTCGTCCGCCCGTCCATCCGTACTATTAAAAATGCATTAATATAGAATACACATGAAATAATCTTAGGTGTGGCCAGGTTTCAAACCTGCGACCTTTGGGTGTGCGATGGGAAGCTGGGTTAAAATGATATCATTATTCCCAATTTCTTCTTCCTGCTTTGATGGAAAAACCACTGAAAAATAAATAGCGCAAGCAATTCATGCCCCAGGCCCGCATAATACGATTACGCCCTAAATCCGCGCACCACCGCAAAAATACACATGAAAATTCTGCTCACAAACGCGTTAAAAAGAGAAACCAGTCGCAGCGTTGTTCCTGCGGCGCAGATACTCCCTGCACGAAAGCGTACTTATCTCGGAACAGAGGCTTCATTTAAAGTTGTGGTCCGGCCTGTCGATCCATAGTAGATCTCTTCAACAGACTGGACAGCCCCATCAAAACAGAAAAGTCACAAGGCACAACAGAGTGTTTATCAAATCAGAAAATTTTTGGTTGCGGAAGCAACACTACGCTAGGTGTGAGCGATTTCGCGGAGCCCCGGTGAGCCCCAACTGCGTATGCGCGAGGAGCGAGTGAGGTCAGAACAGCGCGGAGCCGCCGCCGACTACTCCGCTGCGCGGATGACTCAGCGGTGCCGTCGCCGCTGCGCCAGCAGTGCATTCTCCAGGAGGACCGACGTCACACGGCGCACAGCTGCGGCGCTGGGGCCACCGCCGGCTCCTGCGCTACGCGGGCGACTCAGAGGTGCCGCCGCCGCTGCGACTACCGCGCCGTTGCTTCCCCAATTCTACGCGGGATGGACATTGGCCAAACCACAGCCAATTTATTTACTGTTTTGGAGTGATCTCAATGTCCTTCTTAAAATTTAGCTGTAATATGCCGAAGGGGTAGAGCGCCTCTCGACACCGAATAAATAAAGCAATGATCAACTGTCTCTGACTGATCCCACAGGTGGAGACTCACCGACCACAACACAAACATTTTCTTATTGTCAAGCCATGTCCTGGGAGACTGTCACCGCCACGCGTGTGTCCTTTCTGTGATTCTGGGCGGCATTTCCACTAAAAAAAATTGTGGTCTGTGAATTGTTGAAAAGCGACGGCTTCGTGGCAGAAAGCCTAGACCCAAAAGCATGATGCGCTGCATAAACTATGATCAAAAGTGAGCCGCGTTGATAAAAGAAGGTGAACAAAGAGGGCCAGAAGAGGCGAAAATGGGTCCGCTGTACAATTTCGCCTGACGTCGCGACTGCCAAGATGAACCGACAGCAGGGTTGCCTTTGTAAGCGGATGGCGAGGGCAAAGAAGACACGAACGTTTTACACAGAGACATTTCTAGCATCCAGTCCATCCATGATCTGACGACGCCTTGGACGTTCGGCAGTGGAGGAAAGCTGACCGGTGGACAAGGTTTCGTTTAAGTTGACGTTGATCACTTGATCGCCGTCTTCGGCGGCGGCACGAAATGCGTGCACAAAAAAAAAATCGAGTGGATAAAGACTAGTTTGCTGACAACGCTCGGTGTGTATGCATTACAACGAAATTTGGAGTAGCCCGTATGCGTTTCCACAATTGTGTAGTCCGGTCGTAGCATTTATGAGGCTGCAAAATTTATTTTCACGCTGTTCTTTGCCAGCACGGTTCAGTTCTTTGTAGAAATTGTGTTACTTCGTTCAGCGCTCATCTAAACTGAAAATAAATGAGTGATAACTTTAGAAGGTTAAAATGGCTGCCCGACAAAGGTTCAAGGTGTCTCCACTGGCAGAAGCATTTGAATATGTCAGGTCAGACGAAGCACGGAGGTGAGATTATCGGGGATAAACAGAAACAATCGTCTGCGCGATTCTAACCTAAGACATTCGTTACTGTTTACTGCTTACAGTCTTGTCTGAATAACGTTATAACAGCGAAAAAACAGCAACATCGTCATAACTAAGGAAGGACCGCCTCTGGTTCTTGCTGACGGCTGTTTAGAGTTACCCGGAAAGCTTCAGTGGTTCTGAGTGAATATGCAGGAGATGGCTGAAGTAAAGCTGCCTTTTTTTTACGTTATAGAAAATTGTGTAACGGTGGTCAATCACAAAGAAAATGACAAAATTATCATCGCTTTACGCGGCCGCACCTAGCTTATGTACCAGCCGCGAAGGTACTACAGTCGTGGGCAAAAGTAAATGCCCCCTTCCTTCTGGTTCCGAAACCTACCACTCTGCGTGGGGGCGCTATATGACGAAACCTTCCTGTGGTCGCGACAGCAGGAGGGCTTCGTCAGGTGGCGCCCTCATGGAGAGCGGCAAGCTTCGGAACCCGAAGAAGGGGGGGCACTTACTTTTGCCCCCGTCTGTACATATTTCAGTCGGCATACATAAGTTCGATGGAGGTCGTCTACTTTCAGCGTAGAACTGCCTAGAAAATGGTAGTTGTAGCGTGCTTTAGGTTGAATACGACCCAGCAATGTAGCGTTATCAGCACCGCGTCTCGGGTCTATCTCTCGGCATGACGGCACGCTGGAGGACGTTACAACGTGATCACTTTATGCTAAAGCCCCTAGTGACATAATAGAAAGCTTAGACACAGCCGCGTGTGCTGCTACTTTGTGCATACTATCCTACGCTGTACCATTGTTACGGTACAACTCCGACGCTTAGATGTGCTTTGACGGTGCGTTGAGCGATCGCTAAGCCTCGTGCCGCCTACTACTCAGCTAACATTTGGATAGTCAGTCAAACTGCGTATGTTTTAGTAAGACGCTTATCTGCGTAAATAGTTAACCGGAATACTGGCCACGTAGACGAATTTGTTTCTGGCCTAGTCAGACCAAGATCCGCCAATCTAGCTCATTCTTGTTCTCAGTGTTTAGTGTTCGTTGTGGAACAAAACATAGCTTTATTACGCTATTCATATTTTTTATTCGCGAGTTTGTTTTTCTTCGCTTAGGTTATATTTAAGAGATACCAAGCAGAACACAGTTTACGCATTTGTTCTGCCACTACACCTTCTGGTTTCCAAGTGACCTGGTTCCCAGATCGCTTGAAGATATTCAAGACGTCTCCGTACGAATGGATCGCACTAAAGGTACCCGCATTAACACCTTTTCGTTAAGTCTGACTCGTGCACACTCTTTTATAACCTTCTCATTTAAAGTAAATTATGACAGCGTGGCTTGCACATTGTTTATTCCTTTCATTCATAAAAAAAAGAAACAAGAGCGTGGGAATAGCGTTTCCAAAAAACGTGAGACCTGTACAAATAGAGATGATTTCATGTTTCTCAGAAATTTTAGTATAAACGTCTTTACATTAAGTAGGTAGGTGTAGAACCTTTACTTGGCCGGGTTAATTGTCACCTTCGTTGCTTCATAAAGTTACGTAACCTCAACAGAGTTCCGCAATGTTTACCGCCGTTGAAGCTGTTTGCTCTGAGCCTGTAGAGCTGTTTTCTTTAACAAAAACAACAAACAGCAGAATGCCCCCTTCTAGGAGTTTTCCTCTCCTTTCTCCTGGGACGTCCGCACGGTCTTCTAGGCAGCCTGCTTCTAATTCGTTTGTTTTTTTACAGACCGAAGGATTTCCGGCGTGCCTGGTCGTGGATTAGGCTTTATCCCAGCTTAGGATAACGTCTAATTCCGACCGTATCCCCCACGCTAACGCTCGCGCTAAGCCGTCGAGTGAAAGGTTGCCCTTCGGCAGAAAAAACACGAGGAAAGAGAGGGCGATGATGCACACGTGAAGCCGTGTGTTTTGCTTCTCGCGGGAGAAGAACGTAGTGAGGTGAAAATGTGATGCAAAGAGGTCTACACCCTTTAAGATGCTTAGGGTGAGAAAAGGCGATATTTTTTTTTTTTTCTGACAGCAATGCATATTTATGTCTGCTATCAGAAGCACTAGATTTCGAGTAGACCTCTTGAGGTTGAGGTTGTTGCAAACTACAGGTGGGGTTACCCTTGCGTATTCTACCACGATTGCTTCACCGTAGCGACATTAAAATTTTAAACGAGGCCCACAAATAAGACACATAACTGAATTCTGACTGATACTGCATTGCTATACTTCTTAGCTAGGGAGGACATATTTCGCGTCTGGCGCCAGGTGTAACGTGCTTTGATAAATAAATAAATAAATAAATAAATAAATAAATAAATAAATAAATAAATAAATAAATATATAAATAAATAAATAAATAAATAAATAAATAAATAAATAAATAAATAAATCATTGATTGAAAGATTGATTGATTGAATTAATGCCCTATCGATTAATCAACCAATAAATCAGTTGACTGATTGATTGATAGATTCATGAGTGGATTGATTAAAATAGATTGCGGACGCCTCCACCAGCTGTCTCCGGATTTTATGGAGCAATAAACAGGTACATAAATAATAGGGACGCGAAATGGAAGAGGAAATCAGGGTACTAGTCAGGCAGCGAAATACATTACGCAATTACCAAGCGAAACAGACCTAATTTTGTATGGTTTGTGCCGTTCCAAAGCACAAAAATGCGATCAAGCAGCTGTAACAATAGAACAATGAAGTCACACGATAAAAACAAAGCTACATGAAGTGGTATAAATAATAAAGGTGGCTGTAATTAGACACAATGCTGCTGTCCTTTAAGAAAGACGATCACTCTCTCAAAGCCTTTCCTGTCTCCGGCGGATAATTTCCGGATCCAGGCTTGCTTTTGTGTAGAAACAAGAAGGTCCTTCAATTCTCGTGTGTAACTCGCTCTTAATTTTGCCTGAAAGGCACTTCATGACCCTGTGTATATATGACAGCGAAATGCAGTATCCTGACACTAGATACTCTTCAAAAGGCTTTTTGACCAGGACATGCGAGGGAATAATAAAGTATTGGGTTAAGCTAATTGTATGCTCAGGTTACGATGAGCGCATTCATGAATACTTCAGGTTTTTGTTTTCTTTGCTTCGACAGAATATGCCGTCCTGCTTTCAGTGAGTTGCACAAAGGGTCTTTTATTAAGTGCTCGGGTATGCTGCATTGTCCAACATTACACTTAGTACACACTGTTACATGTATTATTGACCTGTTTTAAAAGGCACAGAAGCCGAGTGAGCAGCCGAAGTAACCGTTTGAAGGGAAAGAAGAAAATCGAAAAACGGCTACTAAAAACTTAAGAACTGGAAATCTAGGGGAGAAGAGGTGAAAACAAAAGGAAAGACGAAAGGGATATCAGGCTGCTCAAAAAGCCAATATCTTCACAGCAGGATGAAAGAAGTTGATATAAATAAATGCTGCACGGCTTCGGTTAAGCATCACAGATGCTCGTCAGCAGCGAAACGCCGTTTAATAATCTCCCCGTATTTTATTTGCAGCCCTGAAATATTTGCAGTCAGAACTATTTCAACCCCGGTAAGTAAGCTAAGGTAGCAAAAAGTGTGAACACCTCTTCATAATTTTTACTTCGTCAGAAGCAAGAAGGAAATGTCAGCAAAGAAGCACAATCCGATGAACAAGCCAGGCCAAGTCGAAAAGGAAATGGGGCTGTTCGTTGTCATTTCGCTCTGTGGATCAATATTTTGCGACATTTCCGAGCTTCTCGCGTTTGCTGCTTTTCGTTTTTTCTTCTTCTTTTTTTTTGCGCACGCGTTGCGCACCGTGCAGGCCCTCTCCTTGTCGCTCAGGAAGGAGACGCCTTTATGGGCCAGCGTGGGCGATAAGGCTCCGATAAGAGCAGGCAAGGCCGAGGGGAAACCATATTACTGTAGAATTTTTCAAATTGGCTTCCCAGCCCCGATTTCGTAATGTTTGCTTTTTATTCTTTGCATATACGGTGTGGACTCAAAAGTGCGTGCCTAGAGAAACGAGGGGTAAAGATCAAAAGGAAAACGAAAAACCGAGGACTTCACGGATTTCTTACCCGATTAATTTTTGAGTACTTCTTAGCGGCCGGATCAAAATGCCATTTGTGGGGCTCGCACGAGCTCGAACCTTGAAATAATAGATAGATAAATCAGGGCGTTAATTTAATTGAGTATAATACGCCGTGACCTTCAGCATCTTTACGGAATGTACTACGCTTAGGCACGAACTATAGCGAGGCCAGATGCAATGTTGGGAGTCTAACTCAAGCCGAATGGCCTGATGTTGAAGTGGGTATTATTTATTTCTTTTTCTTCATTTTTCTTACCTCTTTCAGTCTGTCTCTGGTTTAAAGAAGTGCAGTTCCGTCTGGTGACGTTGAGCTCACTAATAAGGTCACGAACGGTGCCAGCATCATCCAGCTTCAAGTTTTACCAATCAAATCGAAACAGGCAGAGTTTTTAGCTCACGGTTGACCTTGGTATACGCGCTGTCTGAGCTATTTCATAGATGTAAACACTGCGCTGAAAATAAAAGAAGGGAAAGCAGCCATTCAAAAACATTTGCTCGCTCTGCAGGCGGCTCAGTTTGCGTAATATCTTACGTTGTGATTGGGCCGAAAAGAGAGGCGGGTAAGATGCCTGTTTCTTTATCAGTATCGAACGCATTGAGAAATACGAGACACACCTTTGAATTATTTCATTATGACGTAAATCCTCTGGCAGCAACAGACAAGAAGAACATATACGTGACTATACAAAAAGATGCGGCACTAAATGAAAGAGCGATCAGAGGAGGGCCCAATTCCATCCTGTCGATTTATTTCGTTATAAACGCAGTTATAATGGTGCAGACTGGCGCGTGGCTACTGCGACTGGAGGTAAAGGCCAGGGCGATGCCATCAAGCGAATTCAATATTTCGTTCCTGCCGCTAAAATTTCCTAGCGGACAAGTCGGGAATTAAAATGGAGCAATAGAAAGTTCAACAGACAAGTTTTGTGGAATGCTTCCCGAGGCAAATATATATTTGTTAGCATCCGGAATGAATGTAAAATCTTATGTTTTTGTGAATACTAACGCTTGTAGCTAAAGACATCGTGACGATCAGCAGATGACCTAGTTTCAATAGTGCATAAGACGACGAACGCAAGGAGAAGGCAAGACAACACGGCGCTGGCCTTTGCTTTTCTGCATTTTCCATTGGCTCATCGTCTCATGCACTGTTGTAACTATGTCAGCTACGAACTAATTCGCCCAAATCTTCGTTTTTCAGATCAACAGTGATTGCATTCGAAAGGAGGTTTCATCAGTAAAGTTAAACTCAAAGTGCCAGGTGGCTTTAGGTGAGGCAGCCAGATCGCTTTTGGGGAGGTTGTGCCAGAAATGCGGGACAGGAAATGGTCTTGTGCGTTACGGTGAACACCTGAGGCAGCAGGGAATTCAGTACTGCGAACCAAAAGCCACTCGCAGTGTTCATTGGGATCTTTTTGATTGCACAGGCGGCTGCCCTGGACTCATCAGAAGCGCTGCATTTCGGAAGGAGCTAGAAGTGCGTAACCGGGTGGTGTTCAGGATGATGTCCAGACGAACCAGACCACGGCAAAAGCAAAAAAAGAAAAAAAAAGGGTTAACGTTTGAAGGAGGAAAAGGGAGAAACTACTCCTAGCTTGTTCTCCTTTGTTAACCAGTTCAGGAGGAAAACAATAGAAGTAACTATGGGGACGCTTAAGTCACCTTAAGAAAGGAATGCGATGTCCCATTCTTCACAGCTTCTGTTGCCACTTCCGTGTGTGTTTGCGAAAGTTTCTTTGCAATTTTTAGTTCATCAACTGCCATATTCTTACCGCTAGCTGCAGTAGCAGGTATTCGCTATACTTTTACGGTGCCGAAATTTGTATATATCACTTTTTTTTTTTCTCAAATTTGATTTCGATTCTCTACCTAGGCTGCTGACTAGAAACTAGGTTGCTCACAACCCGGTGGGCAGGCTGTGATGGCGCCACAAGGTCACGTGACCTCTCTCGACCAATCAGAAATTGAACTGCCACCTGACAGAGTTGGTAGGTCACCCAAAATCTGGTGGCCAGTTTACCACCTGCCACGGTGGGCAGGTTGAGAAGACGTCATAAGGTTATGTGACCTCTCTAGACCAATCAGCGAATTTTGTGACACCGGACATCGGCAGGGTTTCGATGTGGCGACAACTATGATGCCATCGCAATAAAACGTTCAGGTTTCGCCTCCGAGAACCGCCTTCCTCTTTCTGTGCGGAGATGCTTTTGGTTCGAGAGGCACTTTGCTCTGTGGCCGCCGTTCCCCTGCCACCTACGGCCTACATTGTCATCCGCACCGACACCCTTCACGCCATACGCCTACCACGACGCGTCAGTCGCACCCCTGACATTTGCCAGGACATCCATCCTATCGCGGCACGCATCCCGCAGCCAATCCGAATTGAGTGGGTCCCACGAGATCTCCTGAGTTCGCAAAGCCGCGCAGATTCTGCGACCCGCCTTGTGACCCCAACCTCGTCTTCCCCTCGAGTCCTCACTCTGGATGACACCACCCACCTTTAAACAAAAAAAGGAACACCTCCGGAGCCGTACACGTGCTCTAATCCCTCCTTGTGCGGTAACCCTCCCCCGTGATCTTACCCATGCAGAGGAGGTTGCACTTCGGAGGATCCGGTCAGGGTTGCCCTAACTCCAGCCGTGAAACGAAAGTGGCAGCAATTCGAAGGTGTATTTCCCCGCCCCGGGTGTCCAGTCTGCAAGAACCGATATCTTCAGGCCGACATTCACCACCTGCTGTGGGTTTGACCGGCGCTGAAGCCGACAAGAATTCGGCACCTGGCGGCAGCGTGTCTTTCGCCCGACAATAGTGCTTCATACACCGCTTGGACACAAGGACCTCATCATCTTTCACTGCTCGAGTTCATAAGATCAGCGAACCTTTTCTCATTTATTCAGGCATCCTCGTCCATCATTACATGCCGTTTTATGCCCTCAGGCAATCAACAACGCTCAACGCAATCAATCAATAACAATGAGGCAATCAACAACGCAAGAAACAAACAGGATGTTCAGCGGAACAGGCTACCAAAAACTCAGCTTCCAACAAAGAACGGAACGTACGAGAGACATTCTCAAACACTTCATCTTGTAGGGAAAAACTCTAGTCGCCTTGACGCTACGCAAGTTTGCTTAAGGTGCTGTTTGGCCACATCCGCCGTATTTACTTCAGCATTCGAAAAAGGAAGAATGAGTGAACATAGGAGCATGTTGAACAGCTGGGGCGTAAAGAACGACTCGGAGCGCTCACTTTTACAGTCGACCTGCTTCGCGAGAGTCATCACGTCCATTGCAATGTAATAAAATGTCGCGACATGTCGCGTGCATTTCTGTCTTTGCTGAAGGCGCGCCACAGAGCGCGCTGCCTACGCTTGAATGAACTTCTCCGAACTCTGGCTGTGAACGCTTTTTCTGTTGAAATCGACTCTGCGGCCCAAGCATTACTGTGGCGTGCATTGCGTTACGTTTTATGTTCCATGATTTGCGCCGCACTCCTTGTCAAAATCTGTGCAGTATACTGCGAAGCACCGCCTCTTGAATTACTTACGAGAATAGCAAAAAGAAAAGTGAGTCGCCCAATGGTCCAATAATGTAAGACTTGCAATCGGAGACAGCCGCATGCTCCAGTACTTGCACTATGGACAATGCTGCCTATCAGAGCCGGGCTGCATTTTCGGGCTATAGAAGCAGTGTTTCGACATAACGCTTTTGAACTAACACAAAACGCGGGAGTAAGGTTTATTTAATGACGCGAAAGCTACATTATAGAGGTGATCAGGTTACGTTTCATAAAGGTCCCTCTCCATTTGAGGCAGCCAAAAAGGCAGAATGTAAAGAAAGCCGATAACAGAAGGCGGAGCATGGAGCTGACGGAAGCGCACACTTGGGATGTATTCTTTGGTTGCGATGCATCAGGGTGCTGAACAGCCCAAGCTCAGAGAGTAAGGGCAACTAGGCCTCATGAGGTAAATTTAGGGCAGCTGAACAAAAGCACTCGGTGAGCATCGATTTCATTCCTACTAATCATTCACATAGTGCATTGCCATCCCATTATATGAAAAAAAAAGAACCCAACAAAATGATCTCTTTTTGCGAATTATCCTAAATTTAGGCAACGGTTGTGAAGGGGCACGTAATGGCACTGATGAAACGCGGATTGTTTCCCAGCGTCCGTTACACTCGACACGGTTGGGTCATCCCAAGTTTGAAGCAGTCATAATGGAAGCTGATATTTTGAGCAGCGATCGGATCGTAGTTGCGATGCTTGCGGCCGTTGTAGCTTCCTGTTCACTCCAACACAAAGCCGTTCTTTCATGCGAAAGAGCCATTGTGTATACACGCGCGTCGTACATTTCGGCCCGCTTTCGTAATCTTTAATGAAGCCATTCTATCACGTGTCCACCGAAGTGGGCGTTGGGCGCTTTGTGTATTTATAGAACTATGCGTCCGCGCTTTTGTATATGCCTGACAAGATATTCAGGAAATGCAGGAGAATGGAAGGTAAGTTCAGTCACGCTTCCTTGAAACAGCTGTTATTGAATGGCGAGTGAAATATTTTCAAATAGCCTTTTGTTTGTGAGAGTGGCAGCTAAATGCAACCAGCGCCGCCTCTTGAACTGAAGACAAAGGAAGCATTGTTTCGCTCCTGGTTCTATTCTTGCTGATGCTGCGAAAAGTAGAACCGTAAAGGTGGAATAAAGCCGCATATGAACAGGACACGTGTTTAAGAAGAGATGCATTGTTTCAGAGAACGAGAAACGTATTATTATCTTATGGCAGCCCCATTTTGGAGCGCATAGCGTTAGGGAAATCTTTGCACGATTTTAGCGGGACGGCTGTTTTTGTAGTCGGCAAACCTGTCATGCTACGTACGCGTGTTTTGTACTTATTAATAACGCCTTCCACGAAAATTTTTAAAGGCTTCGGTGGCGCACGAAGATGAATGCACGGATCAGTCTTTTGTTGGGGCAGTTGGTATTTCATGATGTAATTCTAAGCAGCGCACACGGACGATGACCGAGAGTGAGGAAGAAGAACACAGCACCTTTCGTCTTCGTCACTACACGACTGAGTGCAGCTTTAGCGCGATGGGTTTGGTACCAGCCCAAGGTTGAGTCGCGTCGCAGTTCTTGACCCTGTGGTAGCATTGTGGAATCAGTGAGAAGTTTAACTGAAAACTTCAAATTCTTTTATTTAGGTAATAATGAAAAGTAAGTGTGAGTTCCTGGTACTTCACTCCCGGTACTTACGCATGTTTCGTAATTTTCACCGTTACAAAAACGAAATGAGCGTTGTTGCTTACTTTCTGCTTTTTTTGTTGCATTAATGGCGACAAGCTGTGAATTCTGCGTCAGTTGTAATTGTGACTCAGTAGACATTGATTGCCGCCGCTTTTGTTTGCCGCAAAGAAAAAAAATCTCCGCAGGCACTGAGTAGTGTGCAGAGTAGCTGACAATCAGATGAACATGAAAACTTAAGCCCGCACACTAAGCTGGCACTCGAGCCCAGACATAAGCGGCAACTCCCGCTGACGCAGTGCTGATCACACCGCTCCATCGCTCAAATAGGGTCTTTGGACATTAGTACAAAGCTCATACCACTGCGGTCTCAACTCTGAAGGCAATTTTTTAAAGTTCTTATGTGTGTTTGTGAAACTACTGCCTGCTTCACTGAACTTCTGTTTGATGAGGGCAACTTGATCGCATTCGCTTGAAAAAAAAAAAATGAAAATAGCAGTGCATTGTGGGCGTTACATAAACGTTTACATTAGTTAAGTAGAAAATAAAACCGATCAACTTCCATAGAAGTTTTGAGACTCCATTTTATCTGGCATTCTTTGAGAACCGAAGAGAACGTGAATGCACAAAAAATGTTTTTTTTTTTCTCGCCTGTACCTAACGAATCGTAGCTCTAAGAGTGATTCGCGAAGTGAATGGAACGAATCCACCAGTTCCGAATAATGGCTTTACTGCCAACAAATATCGAAGGTACGCTTACATAATGTGATTGTTATGTTGGTGGTGTTTTATGTTCATGAACTCTAAGCAGGTACAGTCAGGCCGGAATGAAACGCGAACAGAGCATGAAAAGAAAACAAAATATTTTACCTGCCTACTTGAAGCTGAAATGTACAACTAGCCTGATTCATGTGTCTGGGTAAATTGCCTACTGAAATGCATAATCTAAAATAGGTTGTAAAGGAATATCTCGCTGCAAAGCAGAAATGTATGACATATGCGTGTTCGCGTTTCATTCCGGCCTGACTGTACGTTGCTTCTACCATCTAAAGGCAAGCTGGGCATTGTGAAGCGACACAGCTCGTTAATATTACCTCGTATGTGGTTGTTGAATGTACAGATTCTTTTCGTAGTTTATTTTCTTGCAACAGGGAGATGTTTTTTTTTTCAGTTTTTGGCTAATTGTTCGCTCTAAAGTAATTGCAAGCCCACAGAGCTGCAAGGATCCGCTTGTAAGGAATTTTGGTCGCAGACTGTTCAGTGCACTACTGAAGAACGACAGCAAAACAAAATGTATAAGAGGCTGCTTTACTACCCCATGAGTCTTAGCGATTATGCGATTTTTTAGCTATGTTTCATCACACGTTTCTCGCGCAATAAGGGACGTTTAGTATGATGGCTGCTTTTTCTCTACGAACAACGAGTGCTAACTTGTCTTTTTATTTGTTTAAACCCTCCTGCATTCACTGGCCGAGTGGTGGCTTAATTTAATGAGGAGCTCTAGCTCGTAGCCATCATGCGCTCTAACAATGAAGCTCTTCCAGGACGCGTGCGATTATGCGATAATTTTGGCTGCATAATCCCGCTACGAGGTTCGTGCTATCATTCAGGCTTGTTAAACCGGACTTATGGGTCGCTTGGTTCCGTTCATTTTTCACACAAGAATGTCAGAAGCTGGGAGAACGAACTGAGGCATCCCAGACAGGCCGTGTCCTTCTGATTACTCGTAACAGTGACACCCTGTTTGGTCATTTTTTTGTACTTTATCCTCGGGACTGTGGCAGCTTTCTTGCTCCTTGAGTCCTGTGTTTATTTTTGACTGCGGCAGCCTGTGTACTGTGTGCCATTTTATCCTTTCGCTCTGGTAGAGCCCCTTAGCGGTGATTATGCAGACTGGTATTTGGAGCTGCACGAAGTCGTTGCTATGGCGAAACAGATTGTGCCTGTGAAATGTACTGAAATAAGTGTTGTGAAGTGTTGTCCTTGCGCGTCAGTAGAGAGTGAGAGGACAGTGATTACCGGAATGTGTGCGACCTCCGATTTTTAAGCTTGTCCTGTTTCTGAGAGGCGAGTTCAGATTAAATATACAGGCCGTATTCTGTGTGTGCCTACGCTTCACATCTTGACCACATCGCACTTTTCTCTCTCTCTCTCTCACACACACACACACACACAAACACACACACACACACACACACACACACACACACACACACACACACACACACACACACACACACACACACACACACACACACACACACACACACACACACACACACACACACTCTCTCTCTCTCTCTCTTTCTCTCACACTCACACTCCACACACTCTCTCTCTCTCTCTCTCTCACACACACACACACGCACGGATGAACACACATGCACTTAAAGAAAATGTTAGACATGAAAGAAACTAAGAGCAGTATCGCCCAAAGAAAAGCGACGCTTTCTCCGTTCCGTTCTGAAATTCCTCAGCGGCCGCGCGTATATATATCTATACCGCTGTTCTTGAGCCCCGAGATTTTTCGAACCCAAGTGGAGTCCATTAGTCAGCACCTAACCCGGCCACTCTCGGGCACGGAGGCAGGCACGCAGACACAAACGAAGCCGCGTTCGCGAAGCAAGGCACAAACAAGCAAAGCGAACTGCATCGACGTTATACGGAGATACGGCATATAACCGAGCGCCAAGAGGCAAGGCCATATTGAACAGATGAACGGAAAGGGAACACGAAAGAGGGGGAGGGGGAGGAAGGAGAGAGAGAAACGTCAAGCAGTAGTAGAAGATAATCAAAAGAGGCAGAAAAGAAACAAGACGAGCGGCACATACACGCGCGCTCGCTGGCTAGCGCAGGGCTCCGTGTATCGACCACTTCCTTCACGGCGTCGGCAGCAGCGGCGGCGGTGGCCGACGCCGTATTTAGGAACCAGGACTCGCAACGCCAACCGACGGCCGAGATCTCGCGGCAGCGGCGGCATTCTGGTGCGCAAATCGCACTCTGTCTCTCCTGCTGCCCCGTCTCCGCTCGCTCCCGAGCTGTTCGCCGGTCAGCCGCTCTCTGGGTTGCATTTTTTCTTTTTAATGCAGTGGATGTATTTCTTACGATTGGCAAAGGGCGAACGCACTCCGCTCTACCCCCTTCTGATCCGTGAACGTCTTTTGCGGGATTTCTGTTTCTCCGAAAGCCCGGAATTCGGACTAGGTTGAAATGCCTGAGCTGCGCATCCTGCGCGAGGCGAGCGCCTTACTAAGCCTGCCAGAGATGCGCTCCCGACGGACCGTGCAAGTAAAACTTACCGGGAATTCGGGAAGAAAACGGGAAAGCAATGGACTCCATTCCTCGCTTGATACGGCAGTCGGCCGCGATGGAAAGAAAAAAAAAAGAAAGCAACCTCGAACGGCTTTCAAATTTTTGAAAGTTGAACTCTGAAGAAGCCTGAAGGTTACGGGAAGTGGGACGCATAAAGTAGCTTTAGAAAACAAGCTTTGTGGAAGGCGGCCCCGCTGCATCATTTGTGCTGTACTCTCAGTTCTGTACGCGGTCCTTGTCTGACAAGAGAAGAAATGTTACAAGAAATTTTTCTATACGTTTCGTGAACCCTAAAGATTGCACAATGACCGTTGGTTGCATGCAGTCCAGTAGGCAGATGAAAAAAATAAATAAGGAGGAATCTCAACTGATAACGCCGTTTACTGCTCTCTGATTAAGAAAGCTGGCAGGTTAGTTCATTGTACGCCTAGATTATCCCGTTGCATTAAATGCATAATGTGAATTCCTTTTTGCATTATAGGGCAGATTCTCGTCGCGCTTTTCTTAACAGAGCTCCCATAAAGGTCTACGTATTCTGCTGGGCTATCATCTACAGTTGTAAATAAGCATGAGTGCTCATGCTATTCACTTAATTTTGGATCTCCAATGTTTACCTGTCCCCCCCGGCGAAGTCAATCTATGAGAGCGCTTGCTGTATGAGAGACATTAACTCGTCTTCCGGCGAACGGCGTCAGCACAGGTGCATATGGGAAGTGCAGGTGTAGAGTCTTTGCACAAGTGCACAGGTACACCTGTGCGTCTTGTAGAACAGATACATTTTTAACATTAATGCGTCTATATTGGAGTAAAAAGGAGCTGTCTCCAACGCATTCCCTTTTGCAAAAGGTATTGCGCTAGAGGATAGGTCACTTTCCTTTTTACTCCTGTTTAGGGCGCATAAGAAAACACAAGAGTCCGGACACTGGAAGGCAAAGGGTAACCTTTTAGTATTTCCCATGCATTAAAATTGCTTTTCTTTTTTGAGTGAAACATCCATACAAAGTCAAAGAGGCATGCCTTGGTGTAGTGCTCCGAATTAATTTCGACCTACCACGGTCCTGACAACGTGGTCAGAAACCTCAGTACACGGGTTGCCGGCTTTATTCGGCTCATTCCACATCTAGCCGCCTGAATCAAGGAAGGGAACAAATGCCCGCTATATCAGAACGCTACTGCCGCTGAGCCGCTGCGGCGGGTCATCTGATACCCCATTTCTCTGTAATCACGCTGCGCATGCAAAACGGTTCATAATTTACGACACGATTCATATTCGGAAACCGCGCGAGTTTTACTTGTTTCGTTTTTGCTTGTTTTTTTTTCTCAGAAAATAAAGGGCGGCCGCCGCGCGCTTCCAATGATGTTTGAGAGACGAGAAAGCAATTTTGAAATTCTTGAAAAATTAATTGCGCATTTCGAATGAGCACACTGAGACATATTTTTTTAATTTCTCATTTAAGAATTTTAGTGAGTCCTCGCGCAGTATGTTGCTGGACCCACAAAGCTTGCCACCGTAGTTCCAAGCTGTGCAGAGTTCGAGACGCATGGATGCACGGTTGGGCGGTCAGAAAAAACAATGTGCGCACGGGGAAAGTTGAAATGGAAGCGTATAAGAAACTTCATGGCTTTAAGACAAAGGCGGTCGACCGAGCCCAAGGGAGACTAAAATACTAGTGCCTGCAGCTATATATTAGAGCGAGGACTCGAAGTTATATACAGAAGGAACAAATGGCGAGAGAAAGAGCAGAAAAATGTGTACTAAACATATATGCGGAGGACGATCGCCATGCTCGCGAGGCTCGCAGTCGACAAGACCCTGTTGTTCTTGCAAGACCTAGCAGCAGCGAGAGCAGCGCCGGCGACCACACGTAGACGGCGAACCTCATCAACTTCCCGAACGGTCTTCTCGGACGAGGTTCGTGCTATGTGGACCGTGGTAGAGCGAGAGCATAGGTAGCGTCAGCGCGACGCAGCATGCAGCCGCAACCAGTGCACAGCTGCCGGGTCACGCCAGTTGTTTAACTGGGCCGTCGCCTAATTTAGCTGATTTTTTAATTTGGTTTTCACGCGCGCTGACAGTGACAAACGTCTAGCTTTCAGAAAGATCGCGTAGTAAACGCATTAGATATTTGAGGTGAAAATTATATTGTGTATACGTTTGACAGGCAGTAGTAGTATTGCACTGTGACAACAACTAGGCCTTCAGTCACCATTCCATACACTGATACCATTCAAGGGCTAGGCGACCAGTGAATGACCCTGTGTCGATGGCCCATATGTAAAAAAGACATTGGACACCGAACACAATATAGAAAAGCTCACAGCCTTTGGAAATTGTCTTTAGCCACATTTGATGCCCCTCTGACATGTTCGGATAGGAATAACTGGCACTCCACCTGATCTCTGCGCAGGGTTGTGTAATTGGAGACAAGGCCAACCCGGAAAACTACAAGTTGTGCCGAGGTATACAAAGTGAAACCAGCACAGCGAGTGAGTGGCGGCAGTAAGACTCCGCAGTCGCACGCACGTCACATTGTGTTGTTGACGACGGCATATATAACAAACATGAGCAATTAAAACTACTAATTCGATTACAGATAAAATTTTCAGCGCGCGTTGTGTGTCAGTTTAACGCGCCAGCTATATCGGCGCCTTCTACTCAAACCAAATTCTGCCTCTGCGCAAAACGACGAACCACCTGTGCAACTCCGTGGTACTCAACTGCTTCAAGTGTATTTGCAGTGCCAGAATTTGTTCCGCAAGGGCATCACTAAGCAGTCTGTAGACGTCTGGCATGTTTCGAGACGGTGGACTGGAGCGCATGCGTAGCTTGGACCAGCCGACCACACCTCGCTCGCGCATGACGTACCGTTTCGACACCATCCCCAGGTTGACCAGCCCTGGAGAAATTGGCCCTGGACACTCTCTTTCTTGCTTTGCGCCTTATCTCTCTACCTTCCTTGCTTACCCCCCCTCCCCAAATGCTGCCTGAGAGACAGTGCGGGTGTCTGCTGCTTTACTGGTTACGCTGGACGAAACGAATTTTTTGTGCTCACTACAACCACGGAAAAAAAAGCTAGAAAACAGCCTGCACAGTATTAGGCTGCCTACCATGAAATGGTAAAGCTTTAAAATGTACTGCTATTTTATTTTTGCAAAAAGGAGTGCTTCCAAGAACGGACGTCCTGTTAACAGAAATCTGGGCATGAACAGCATTTCGCAAGATGTGATGGCGACTATTTGCTGCGTAAAGAGGAACCGCTACGACTCTTCAGACTGTTTGTCCACAGACATGAGTTGAGGCGGTTTAAAGCCTGCAATAAGCCATGGAACGGAGTCCACGTAGGAAGCTATACTTTTTCTTTCCAAATTTTGGTACCATGAAACTGCTTACTCCTAGATTGCCGAGCACGAAATGTGTAATCCGAAGGATGCGGTTATGAGCCGTAGCTTTTGAACCCTATGAGTTCCAAAAACATGCCGAGAGGGTTCACTGTCCCTATCTTTATCTTGCTGGAGTGACAGGGATGAAGAGGTGAGTTGCGCTCTAACGTATTCTCGGTAACGCCCTGGATACGCAACTTGCAAAAGCGTACTCTGGTTAATGAGAGGCATGCCGTTGTTTTATTTATTGAAAGGTCAGTGCAGCAAAGCTGGACCGGGGTACTAGACGTAGAAGCCCCGCAAAGTTTAGCGCAGGGAAAACTTAATGTTCGTCTCGACTATGTTTTCAGAGACTAGTATCAGAGAAAGAAGAAAAGTACTGTTCAACGAACTCATTTGCGAGAAGAATCGCAGATTTCCTGTTGTTTTTGTTGCTTTCCTGAATCAGGATTTCACTACAATGAAAAAGACATGAGCCAGCACTTAACGGCACAGCGCTAAACTCCACCTTAAGGCCGTAAACATGTTTGCTGATGGTGCATTAACACGGCTGATAAAAAAAAAATTCTTTGTCAGACTGCTGTCAGTTGGTGATCAAGCTTTAAATATGTTTCTTTTTCTTTCGAGCTTCCTCACGATATACAAAACGAAAGCGATGTTGAAAGTCGGCTATACGCACAAAAGTGCGTGCTACATCACGAAATAAAGGACTTTGTTGACTAGGTTAAACTTATGATGATGATGGATTTTTGTGGCGCAGGGGCATCTGCGGCCAAAGAGCGCCACGGCACAAGGTGTTTTCGTATTGCTCAAGGCGGGGTCAAAGACCCATTTCCCACGCATTTCACCTGATTAAGCCGAGCACCAGACCAGGGGAAAGCTTGTACCCATTGTATCACCGATGGGGTACCCAGCGGCACTGGGGGATCGAACCTCACACCTCCCGCATGCGAGGCGGATGCTCAGACCGCTAGGGCAACGCTGCGGTTCGCTAGGTTAACCGGATACAGCTTTAAGAAGAGCTGCATAGTGGTGTAATAAGCGGAAGGTGACAATTAATTTGCAAAAAACAATTAAGTCGATTACAAGAAAAGTGTATAAATTAGATTATGTGGGTTGTATCAATAATGTCAGTCACCAAAGTTATCGGTAATTGAAGGTTCTAATCATATCTGTTTTAAATTGAAAAGTGCATGTGAAAAGTGTCACCAGCAATGCTATGATAAAGTTGTTCTTGATATAAAGCGCTTTGCGGCACTCTACACAGGGTACAAACATTCTAACCCATGTTGCACTCCCTGCCTTGTTTTAGAGTGCACCAATAGAGTTTGGGTCCCTTTTAGCTGCGTTACGATGCTTGATGCTTGAAAAGGTTCTAACAAAAGCCCTGCGATTCATCTACAACTGTTACCGATGAACACACTCTCCGATCGCATCGCTACGCTCCGCAGACCGTTGCACGTTGCCCAACCAAGCGATATGGCATATTTATGGTCTTATACTTACCAGTAGCAATTAATTCAAGACACTATTTCAAGACTACGTTAACAATAATCACAGGAGGAAAACTCGACAGATACATGTGCTCTCACACTTGAGGATTTCTTTATCACAATAACGGTTTCCAATATTCATTTTTCCCGCAAGAAGTTAAGACAAATAAATTCCATCCATCGATTACTGCCCAGCAGCAGCTGACAAATCTGCAGATCTTGCTGAAAGTTTTGTTCGCACATTTTTTTCGCCATGACTATGTTAATTTGAACGTGCAGGCTGCGTCGCATTGTGATATTCTATTTGCCAAAATTTACAGGTGCAAGTCCTGTTATTTTGTCTGCATTGATCATTTCCTTTGAGCGTATTTCATATTTGTCGTCCTTCTGTTAGGCCTTCAAAGTCAAGCCAACGATACTGCACCCTCGAGCATGTAATTTCGAGGCACTTCTGTAAAGATGCCTGAAGGAACTCGCAATATTCCGATATAAAATGCCCCATCACAAGATGACGGAGCGCACATACTGGCGGGTGCATGATGTGCTTGCTTCTTAAAGGAAAACACTCCTTATAACTCTCGAAACGAATATGTTACAGAGTCGACCGGATAAAGTAACATATGGCTTTATTTGATATGCAGCTTTTTTACGATTAATAAAAGACATGCACGGGAATATGCGTATTGAGAATTCTTAGAAAGAGCGAACTGTTAAGCCGGGCTTAATGAGACATCAGCACAAGCGACAGGCGAAACGAGGTATCGGCTTATCTCACTCAGTTGCTTTTAACCTTATTTATGCGAAGTGAACAACTTCATGAATCTCGAAAATAAACGTATGTAAAGTGCTCGTACAGCGTAATACACGATTAGGCCGAACTAACGAGACGTAAGAGAAGCTGAAAGTCGCGGGGTATGCTTGATTATTCCACGCCTTCCTTCTCTGAACACTGCCCAGTTTGGCTCGTTTAGTATGCGCAGGCTTGCAATAAGCCCAGGTGATTAGTCCATAGTAGGTTAGAATCGATCGATATATATATTCTCTGCGAAGAGTCCTTGCAACGCTTTCCGCAGTATACGCACACACACGCACACGCACACGCACTTAGCGATTGTGTTCTGGAGATAGCGACTTTTGATGTTTATGGTTTGGTTGATGTGATTGGAAGTTATATATGATTGGAAGTTTAATTTCTCTTTAGATGAACCTAGGTAATACTACTCCATCCATCTTTTCCTGTTAAAACCGCACTTCCAGTATGACGTCTATGAAATAGAATTTTTTTTATTACCATCCAGCACTGCATGACACTCTCATTACGTTAGGCTTCTGAGCGCATCTATCACCATTATAATGTTCCAATTTATCACGAAAAACAAAAGCGTTTATTCATTTATATTACTCTGAACCTCTCGCAGTTAGTATCGTCTTCAATCTGATATTTTTGTTATATACTAAAAAGGGAGCGTTAAAACTGGTCTATCAAATAATGCACATCTAGGAACTTCTGTGAATATTCTATTTTAAGAAACTGTGCACTAATATTTATTCCCATTATTCATCTCATTCCTATGTAACTAATCGGAAGTGAGGGTAAACAAGGCAGTAGCTTACGCAGTAGGGATGGTAGCAGAGTTATTTTACGACTAGCGCAGTCAGTGCTCAGCTATCGTTCAGAACTAAAACTTAAACTTCTCGATACAGTTCACACAGAAATGGTGTCGCTCTTGATATCAGAAAACGCATTGCGACGAGCTTACAAAATAAAGGTGCACTGGATTTGTCCACTGGGAACAGACGTATAAGAAAAATACTTCAGATTAAGCGTATCAAGGCTTTCACAACACTTGGTATGTTGCAGGTTAGTAACTTCTTGACGCAGTCGCGCGCATGAAGGCTAAGGCAGTGTTAGGTGCGAATCATTATCGCACGCTGCAGTAATGTCCTGGCTGTTGCTCTCGTACGTAACAATTCTGCCTGCCCTCGTGCAGTGCACTCTAACACGCGACGCTGTACTTGACTTCAGCTACTATTATGTGCAACTGAGAAGCGAATAGGCGACCGGCTTTAAATTATGATGCAAGAATTACTGCATGCGCCTCCTATGGCCGGAAACAAATGACGTAACTTGCGATGATCGACAAGACAGGATTCGTTGCTGTCTTCTCGCGTTCTCATTAGGAGGAAATGGTCTTGAGCCTAACTGCCCAGATTGCTTGACAAGTAGATTTAATGAGAAACTGGCTGCTTAATGTCGCCATGCATGATGACACAGAACATATGGTTCTCTTTACACCGAAGTCAGATATGAATGTTCAAATGTCCGGTTCTTCACTACCGGCACTCGGATATATTTGTGCTTCAGTGGCTGTGGAATCATAAAAGGTAACTAAATATACGGTGAAAAATAACGCCCTTGGGTAACAAAGAGTTAAATTATTGAAAAATATCCCTGGCGTCACAAAACCTGAATGCTGCGCGCACGTTCCCAGACACACGATTTAAATCGATATCAAAAGGCATTCGGTATCAGTGCTATCAACTTTATCCCCATTTGAATTGGAGGTACGGTCATTGAAGTTTTTTGTTGTTTGGCGGAGAGGGCTTACTATTGAAGTCAGACATTTCGTAGCGTACCTTCTGTGTCTGTGGCACGTCGTACCGCGGCTGTGACGTGGTAAAAATGTTTAAAAATGTTATTGACATTGAGATTTGATAATCTTTTGTGTTATAAGGAAAATTAATATTATTAGTATACTGTGCTAGGTACCAGCAGACATAACACGAAGTCAGAGGTCAGACAAGGAGGTCAGACAATGCGTAATTATCGTCTATTTAAAGTGACTGTGTCCACACAGAGTATACACTCATCCTGGCAACGATTGTATAAGCGGTCGTGTAGAAAACGAGAATGAGAAGAATCACACTACAAGAAAGACAGTCAGTCTTCTAGCTTTGTCAGAAGATTTCCGCGCGAACTGTCTCGTCCACTTCTGAAATGAGCTTCAAGTTCACAGTCACAATGCGACGCACGATCGCGAGGCGTCCATGCAGCATTGGCTGGCTTCAGTAATTCTCGGGAAAGACTGAGGAGACATCGGCAACAAAACCCGCTGTAACCCGATGGCCATAAAACAAGACTTCTAGACTGTTCTTGACCATTTGAAAAGAGTGAAAAAGCGTTATGTATGGTCAGCGATCTCAGAAACATTGAGCACGTCTCCGAACCGCTCTCACTATACCCGAATCGGCGACCCCGACTTCGACGTATAAAAACGTATATACGACCGACTGAATGCGGCGTAAGGCGATGCCGCAACTGCGACGACGCTCTTTAAACAGGCGCCGGCTAGACGGCGCGCGTATTGCGTCGGCGTATGCTTGTTTCGCGTCTTCGAAGCGTGCGCGCGCCTTATAATGGGCGCGCGTGGTTCTAGAGAGACATCGTTGACCTCGGTGGCGGCAGAAGCAGCAGCAGAAACAGCGGTGGCGTGAAAGAGGCGTTGAGTCACGCGTGGGCGGCGGCTGCTGTGGAGACCTCTGTTGGTTCGGAAATTATACGTACACGCCACCTTAGCGTGGCTTGCTTAGACGAGTACAACGCACGGAGTCTCGGCGGGCGGCGTTGGATGCTCACTATATGCGAAGGAATCGCGAAAGGAAGGGCGGTGGATGACTATGTTCGTTTCTTAGAGTACTAGGTGCCTTAAGTAACATCTTTTCACGTAGATTTGTGCCGGGGTATTAGCGGGTCATGAGTCCGCAAGTAAGGGGCGGAAAGGAGAGTTGGAGAGGGAGAGCCATTTAAAGAAGGGGCATCGCCACCACACCCACTGGACATAAACATCTTAGCTTTTTTTTTGTTCATCGCAACACGTCTAGGATTAGTCTAGTAGGCGGCTTACTTTCTCTTCACGTCAGCGCCGAAAACGCTACCGTAATACTTAAAGGCATTCGAAGAGACGGCGCTGTTCAGACGTCTGGGAGAAGCAATGCTATTGACGAAGTGGTAAAACTCAAACGAAGAAAATTTATCGCAGGGGCTTATTTAAAGTGTGCGCCGTGAGAGAGAAAGGAATTTTAATGAGGGAAAGGTGGAGACGAGCTTTTGTTAAGTATTAGCACTCACAAGCAGCATGACCATTACGCTAGACAAATTCTTTTTTTGTTATTGATCTCATGCAGCGAGGCATCGGGGAAAGAAACATAAGGGCTGTTAATATTGCTCTTTCATTAACTGGGGGATAAGTTCTGTCAAGGCGCCAGCTTTCTTCTACGAAGCAAAAGTGTGGAATGAAGTTTGCAGACGAAAGAAAAAGACGGCAGCCCAAATGATTAAGCTAAGGCTCTATAAAAACTACTTCAGAAAGTAATAGCGGGAAAGGTGATTTAAAAGATAACTCGATAAGAAGGTACAGCATTGTTACCACGCTGCGCCAATTCAGTGTAGTAACAATGTTTCTATTTCTTGTTTTTTTTTTTTTGCGAAAGCATGCGCTTCCAACGGAGCACAGTGAGTATGGCCAGTTTGTAGTCGGGATAATTTTTTCCTCTCCTATTTTTTTTGCGAACATATATATGTGCCACTGTGCTAATAAGCTTACTGTTGGCCTCATCGTGACAGCGTGGCAAGCGGTAAAGGCACGAACGTACATTATGCCCTACATAGTGAGCATCCGTGAATATCCCTACGGACGCAGCTAAGACTCAGCACCACAGACATTACAAGCTTTTGGCTGTTGCTGCGAATGCCTTCTCACCAGTGCAGAAGTGTGTACTGTGGAGGAGACTGGGGCCTATCGAGGAACGTGTACGTACTGGCTTTAGGGCACAAACGCCTGAATATCTAACTCAGCGGTAGGGAGAAGGGATAATATTCAAACTGACCCTGAATTTTTCCGTTAACATACAGAAAATGTGATGGTGCAAATACATGAGTGCTGTTTCTGCCGAGCAGCAGTAAGTTGTTCGTACGTCTACACAGACACCACACAGCCAAACTGTGACCCCCAAAGTAACACCAGCGCCTTTTCGAGCGAAATAAGAGGGCAGCTTGCGGTGAACCTCGCAAATAAAAGGAAGGAGTTCGGTAAGATGCTTCCGATAATATTGAAGCAGATAAATCGGCGAAGTCGAACAAAAATATTTGTGACAAATAGTATTTTGCGGTTTGTGTTCGATAAAGCGAATATCTTTCATGGAAAACCATTTGTAGATCTAGAAAACTACAGTTAACGACTACAAATATACAACGCTTTCTGCAACGATGATGACGCACAGACATGCCCAGGTGCTAAATGATAACAAAAACAGACGAACTCCGTTTTCTTTGCATCTAAAAGACAGTTAACGGACGGTGCGCCTATTTGCGCTCCGAATAGCTTTCATAGCCTGAAGTGGATGTTTGAATGGCCATTAGAAGGGGAGAACTTTAACAGCCATTTGCCAACAAAACATCGCAACAGGATAACAACAACAGCCCGACGAAATCACAAATATCGAAAAACTCGCGAGGAACGTACAAACGTCGGCTGTTTATCACGCAGAATAAAACATTAATTGCAGCGTCGCGTCATAAGCATGAGTAATAACAGAAGGCATGCTGTCAAACATTAGCCATGTGGATTTAGTACCTAATTTTATTGTTGTTGAGTACACGCAGAGGCATAAATTATTCGCAGACTGTTTACAGCCTTGAACGGTCGAACGAAACGCTGGCGGAATGTCGTACATAAAAGAAACCGGAGCGAATTTGCTATTCTAGAAAAAAAAAAAAAGAAACACCGAGATCGCTTAGACCCTTAAGCTGATTGATACACTGTAAGTCCTGCGGAAATAGTTCTGCCTCGATACAAACTAACGCCTGCAGTACTAGGTACGCACCTCAGCACAGACCTCGGAATCTGTTTCCACCATCGAGGTTTTTACGATCACTCAGAAGCTTTACTACGTGGGTGTTTTTATGCTGTTTACAGATCGAGACGAAGCCACAATGCGAACTGAGACCTTCGAGTAGGACATCTGACTGACGAAGCTGACACTTTCTTCCATACGGTCACTTTGAGGCATTCGCGTTGCTTTGATGCACCTTGATACAACAGCGTTAAAAGTAAATGTTTTCAAAACCCTTCTTGCCTTTGCTTTTCGCATGTAGAGTGCTGCCTGCACTGCCTATGTTTCTGCATCAATTCACCTCTCAGTTAGTGCCGACGATACACCGAGCTTTGCAGTGTCATCCGCTGTAATCACTTGCTTTTGCTCACGCTACGACATGCAAATTTAATCTCCTAATTAGTTTGGCCTGCACACGGTTCGCGTCAAAGAAGTAAAAAGTAAAGTAGAAAAGGCGGTAAAGAAGTGGAAATAATAAGGAAGTGCAGAAAAAAAGTGAACGTTTTTCTCGTTGAGTTCCAAAAGTAGGACGCGTGAATTAAACTAATACACAGACCCAACTTCCCCTAGTTAGTCCTAAGCAGGATAGATAGCGAGGGGCGATGTAGAGAAAGATGTTTGGCGAGGGTGGGTAATGCAGAGAGAGAGTCCAACGCTCCGTCACGGTGGCTTTTGAGCGTTCACGCAAGTCGGAGGAGAAGAAGCGGCCGCAGTCGTCGACAGACGGCAGGGGCCGAGTAGTGCCGTCGCGGAGGGAGCGGGCTGCCGAAAATGCCCGAGATCAATCGTTCCGAGCTCATGGCGTATTGATTGGCCCCTCGACTTCCCCTCGATACGGCGTGTTGACGTCTGAAACGCGCGGTCTCATTGTGCGGTGCGTCGGGATGCCGGATGTTGTGCGGCCCGCTTTTGAGCTGAGGAACGCCACCCTCTCCCGTCCTCTCCGCTTTCCTTTTACACTGCTGGCCCACTCACGTCAAATGTCGGCGCAGCGGCGTTGAGCGCGAGCGATGACCGAGACCGAGCGTAAGCAGCGACGAATAAAGTTGGGTGTGGGTCGTTAAGGATTTGGACAGAACGTCGGGAAGAATTTATGGGACGTATCGAGCTGTCTGCGTTTACTGAATAGTCAGTTGTGTTTATAATACACTCATTGAGCGCTTCAGCCCACCTCTGAAATGTTTGCTGCCGCTTCCCGTCATCCACTAATAGCTAGTTGATTTTCGTAGCTTTCTTATACGTTCTTTAATCTAGCTCTTCTAGAACACTATCTTCTCCCCCTTTTATCTCAGCTTGCCTCACTATTCCGTCCTCACCGGTGCGTTGCAAGTGTGACCCCTCCTGACATTGTCGAATCCCTTCTTTATTTCTGCTTGCCAGATAAAGGTTTCCCTGATCCAAATACTTGAAGGCATTCAACGGTTTTCAAGCGGCCCCAATTCTCGGACGTTCATGCGAAGTGGTAACCGAGGAATGTAGTAAGGGCAGTAGCTGCAAGTAGTACTACACCGCCGTCCATGACGACATTTGTGGCATTATACGCGTGACCAGAGTGTTTGGTGGCCCCTTGTTTGTTGGTCCCTGCTGTTGGTCTGCTATTGGCTGCAATATGACACCCTCTCCGACAGTGCTGCCTATGGACTACACATTTTTTCCGGTGATTGAGATATAGAGTCTGAGCTGAATGTGGAATCGAAGGAGTTACACATCATTCGCTGCAACGACACGCAACATGCCGTATCCAGAAATCGGTAACTAGAATTAGCTGGGATGACTGCATCATCACACCTGGCATTTCGAACTGTTGTGTTCTTTACATTTCAAACAAGGGTGAAAGAATGCGCTTGGAGCGTCTATGACGTCGCTAGTCGTTATCTCCGAAGAGTTTGTCGGTTCGGCTGAGGACATTCAGCTGAAATAACGTTTTATCAGTCACCTATTTTATTCTTTCCAATGAAACTGACAAACTTTCTTACTCGCATGTTCTTAATTGATGCCAAAATATGAGAACAGTTCGGAAGGAGACTGAAAACTGTGAGTGCGAGTGAATGTCACAGTTCTGGAAATCGCTAAATGACATCGGAGAGGCAAAAGAAAACGAAATGTAAATACATAAACTGCCCGTTAGCTTTGCTTTTTCTTTCTCAAGAAAAAAAGTACTTCAGTGAGTGAAGTATGTTGAACTAGCTGGTATAGTTCTCACAGATGGGTTTACAGTACAACGTCACGGACACTTTCGCGTTATTTTCATTGGCTTTTAGCGTGTGGCCTATTCTGAACATGTACACAATAAAGATAACGATAACTTTCACTTCCTAGAAACGCAGTCGCAAGGAACGAGATACTGGACGAGCGCTCGTCATATCTGTCTTTCTATGCGACCTTGTTTTACCACAGCCAAATTTTCTTTGACAATCGCTTTGAACCACTCAACGGGCATATAATGAGCGCGCACGTCGTCAGTATAGCACATCAGCCATTATACCCTCTGTCTTAAGTCTGCACTTTTCGGTATTTATTGTAACACAACCAGATTGTGACGAAATCTTTTCCGTTTCTCGCCTATTTCTCCAGTGGTGTTCCAATACCTCCTTCACGAACAATTGACATCAACCAACAATTAATCGACGCAAAATGCGAAGGAATTTTGTACTGAAACACTGGAAGACAGCCCTCCCAGAAAACAGGTGCGCGAGTTTAGGCGATGTAGTGCTAAACGCTCCATTCAGCAGACAGTTTAATACCATGACCTATTCGTCAATATTTGCCGCAGACATATTACTAAAAAGGCTGGCACGATCCCCAGCACAAATGCATGTTTTAAGGCGAATTACTCTAGTGCGACGCTTTTCGAATAATAAAAATAAATATCTTTCATCGCATATAACGCGAATATAAAGGAAAGTTAATGAGCGAGAAGCCATGTCTATTGATGAAGACACTGATTATAGGGTTTTGTATTTAGCAACAATGACAAAAATAGATTAAACCAGCGCCCGAACCAAATTTGCGTGTTGCGAAACGACCACTGACGCATATGGGCGTGTCCCATTTTGCGTCCTCGCATCTATGACGTGGTGATCACATCGAGAAAAAAAAAAGAATAGAGGGAAGGAATGTGAGAGGGGTGGCGGGATAACTGTTCCAAGCTCACTTTTTTTTCCTATAAGCATGAATAAGTGCGCGTTTACTGCGGCGGATTTTCTTCGTTTGTATACCTCTCCAAGAAAGGAACCCACAATAGACGCATCAACACACACGCGTTCAAAGTATGGAGTGCTTTTATCGATAACAACCCGAGTGACTTATCGTGGTAACGATCTGCGGAGGACATGCAATGTCTGGTAGCTCCTATTCTGAGTCGCGCAATACGGTCGATACTACTTTTAGGCAACAATACAATGCGCTTCGTCACCGGCAACGAGCCAAAATTCTTCTTAATCGAATGACTGTCACTCCCATTGTCAAGTAAAGCAATGCAATCAATGGCGAGCATCATCATTCGCTAAACCTCTCTTTCCATAGGCATAGGATCCTTGCGAGAAAAAAAAAGGAGTCGCTCTGTTAAATGGCACAATATTTGGAACACCCATGAGCACTGCGTGGGTGCGCCATCGGTCGATGGGCTGCAATGGTGCGAAAAAACTGGAACGACTAAGAACGTGGCCAATATTTTCTTTCAGACAAAATGCAGAACCTCCGGAGCACCTAGTCCTGCGTGATAGATAGACTCTGGAGAATCTCATCAATGGAAGGCCTTTGAAAATTACACAGCGACATTAACACACCCTTAATAGAGATTGGTGTTTTAGATGACACTGCTGGCCACGGCAGCCACTAAACTGGTGTAAAGTTCAGTATAGTTCAGTGCCATAGGCAACGCTTTAGAGCCGCGGATGTTTTCTTGCATACTCATTCGACTCTGCGAACAGCAGAGATAAACACCAATGACGACGTCGGTTGCTACCTGAATGCGGCTTGCTAAGAAACACGTTCAAAGTCACCCCTGTCCGAGGGCCTCTACCCTGTAATGTACGTGTTTCAACAGCCATTACGGATATTAAGATATTCACAGTAGGGAGTGGCAGGGCATTGGTAAAAGTTGCATTCTCCTCCCTTCCAAACTTTCCGAGTTTGCGTACCTTTTTCCAGACAAATTCGTTCGCGGCGTAAACACTCCCCCGCGGTCCAAAACAAACCAGCCTTCGAACAGCATGACTTGGCCGCACAAGTCGCACAGCTCGGCGTAGTGTCCTCGAATTTCAGCTCAATTCACTATCGACCTCTTCAGATCCTCTCTGGGGAGTTAAAACCGGCCTCTGCCGTCGCGGCCACGCGATAAAGCAGCTGAGAGGATCGGAACCTTTGGGGGGGCACTGCGCATATTTGGACAGCCGCTTAGGCCTAGTGTCGGCGCACGTCCCGTCCCGAAAGTGGGTCACCGGCATTGGCAGCGCTCCTCGCACGACCTGCTCTGCCCTTTGGGCGCAGAAAGGCGACCCGGCAGCGCCCGGTTGCGGGCAGAAAGAGGGACTGGTGCAGAGGCAGGGGTCCGCGGACAGGCGTGTTTCTTGGGCGGATCCCGCTGGCTTTGGGAGCGCGCGGCCCAGTGTAGCCGTCGCGCGAGGTAGGTGTGTGCGGGCTGCGGAGGGAATGACGCTACTCGGTCTGCGCTCACACGCGCTGGCCGACTCGGCGGCTGCCTCGCCTTACACGCGTCCGGTCTCTGCGGGACTGCCGCGGGCCATCGGGAAGCGCGTGGAGCGGCTGTCCGCACCGGGACGGGGTGCCGTGTGCCGTTGGCTTTAGGCCTAGTGGCGCCCTTGCCCTTTGCCCCCCTCCCCCCGCGTCTGCGACCCAGGTCGCGGGGCATGATCGGCGGCGGCCCGAGTCCGGGTCGCGGGCCGGCGGCTTGCCCCGGAGGCTGGAGCGTCGCCTGCGGGGCGAGAGGGCGTCCAAGCGTGGCTCACCTTGGAGAAGTGTCTGCAGCTAGAAGCTCGTCTTGATTCCGGGCCGTCGTTCCGAAGGGAAGCATCATAACGCGGCGGCGGGCGGCTCGCACAGCGGCACGCAGGGCTGGCCCACTAGGCTGCTGCAGAGGCCGCCGGGGCGCGGGCGCATGATCGCGGGTGCACCTTCTCAGCTGCAGGCCTAGCGCGGAGGGCGGGCCGGTCGGGCGCCCCTAGGCCGGCTCGCTCACGCGGTGACGCACGGGGGGCAACCTCCATTTACAGAGCATCGTCCCCGGCCTGCCACCATTGGAGCGCGGGCGGCGGACGCGACACCGTTGCTGAGGTTGGTGCTCGGGGGCTCCGTCGAAGACCTGCTGGCTCGCCGCGACGACGCACTCTGCGCGGCCACACGACCCGGGCCCCCAAAAACTGCTCGTGCGCTGCTCGTCGACGCTGCCTACTTCCCTGGGGCGGCGCAGTGTTATGGTCGCATCCTCGGGGCCGGCGGTATTCCGTGCGGGTTTCCTTCTTGGTTCGGCGGCGGCCCGTTCTTGGGCGGTTCGTGACGCGAGCCCGCTGCTGCAGCTGCAGCCCTGCTTCGATCCAGGCCTGTCCTGCTGCCTGGGCGAGTCGCTGTTCCTTCGATCGGCGCCACTCCCCCCCGGCCGCTTGGACCGCGGTGTCCCCCCTTCGCTTTTCCCCCCTACGGACGCGGCCCCCCCTCCGTGCCGGCGGCGCCATCTGGAGAACGCACCGGGGAACAGAACCCCGACCGGTCTCGCCCCGTCTCGTTCGGGATGAGAAGGCCCGCGAGACCTCGCTTTTTATGACATTGATTCGGGAAAAGGGGAAAGGGTGCACAGGTTTTCGGGGTTCTTTAGGGAGGTGCCGGAAGTACAGGAACTGCGCAGACGCGAAGGAAGCGGGAAGGGGGCGCCGGTTCAGCGCAAATGTGGGTCATTCTTCGCCTTTGTCTCGCCCTCGTCTTCAACTCTTGCGCTGTCAAATGTATCAGGCGCGTCTCCGCTGCTCTTGTTACGGTGCGCTTTAAGCGGCTTCACGTGGCGGCAGATCAATCCCTAGGCTTCACGCCAATTGCGTTACTCTCGTTAGTGGTCCTTGTTCCACCCTGTTTGCAAATACATGCGGGAAATACTATGCTCTCCCGTTCCGCCCCATGCAGCTTATAAAAGTTCCTGTGGTCGCTCGTCGCTTACTTGACCGATGGCATGCTCATTCGCGCTGACCTTAATTGTAGTGGCAATGTAATTTATCGCCCAGTTCTCTACTCATTTTTGTTGCCATGAACGCAATATGTAACACCTTACGAAACAAAGCATAACAGCAACTCTTTCGTATTTCCTCTTGCAACCCTTTAGGAAGACCTGTGAGAGAATGTAGTATTATTATTATCTGTTACCTCTTGGGGAAATGACAATGGAACATGAACGAAACGTGCACGTACCTTTTGAGCCGCAGGTTTTGCTGGGTGTGAAAAAATGACACTAAAACACTAGAGGGTTAAGGTGAAAGGAGGATAAAAGAAGATGGGTAGCCAACACGATAAAATTCTTTCAAGCTTGCCCAGCAGTACAGCTAGTAGGCTGAATATTAGAAATGTATTGGCAAAGGCCGGCTCTACAAAGGACTAGGGTTACACCAGGCATTTCCGATATTGGGCCAATCACCAGTGCTGCTGGGGTGAACACTAGGACTACGTGGCTATGTAGAAAATGTAGATGAGTGCGCCGCATGGAGAAACTAAGGGAACAAAGTGAGCTTGGAATTTACGCGAGGTTTCTCAATCCTTTGGAAGCAAAATTTATCAAACGGACTCAAATGTGAAAGCTTTTCATATGCTGCATTCTCAAGAGCTTAGAGTACATAGCGAAATACAGCATCACGTTAGCATAAAGAAATGTTCTATGCTTCTATGCGACCAGAATCGGAAAGATAAGGATGTCAGAATTTTCCGGTCGTTTTTGAACATACTGAATTCTCACTGCCACCCTCAATTTCAGAATACTTAGTTTGACTGCTTCTCGTGAATACTTTTATTTTGTATAGTCCCTTTCATTCCCTATAGAGAAAGAAGAAAAAAACTAATAGAAGCACAAAATAAAGCGAATAATAGCACAGAATAAATAAATCAGAAAGAGATGAATACGAGAGAAAAGGAATTAAAAGAAGGAAAGGAATAAAACTGGGTCAGCCGCTGGGAGGGCTCAACAACGATTGCCCTCAGATCCTGTGAGTCATACGCTTGCCTTCATCTTCGTGAATAGCATCCTCATCCATACCAACCCAGCCCTTTCGGTTGTAGAACAGAAGCCTCTCTCATATTCATCCATTTAACCCTTTAATGTGGCAGCGGTGGCCCACCTTATCACCGCGAACTTCCTCATCTTTTCCCAACTTCCCACCTGACTTTCTGCCGCCCCATGCTTCGTTCACGTTCTCATGGGCAATGGTGGCGATGTGGTTGGTTCAAGAATAGGTGCAGTTAGCTTATATTGATGATGCCAGTAATTGCGGCGCCTGTGTCTCATAGACTAAGCAGAAAAAATAAAAAGAAGATGCCTCTTAACGCTTCTCTAATGGTTAGGACTCACGTGGAATCCATGGTCGAGGAATCCAGTCCGTTACTTTTACAAACAATCGGCAATCTTCCTCCTCATTGCATGCCCTGTATGCGTTCATTTCCTGTTCTTGATTTCAGCCAGGATACAATTAACTCACTTATGTTTCCTAGCACCTACTAGTTTATTCATCTCTTGTAACGTTACCCTTATGTTTTCCTTTGCACAGCTCGTTGCGGTATCCTGAATTGTTAGCCTTCAAGATTCTACCGCACAGCTGAGCGTTGGGAGCTGTTATATAGTTCTCTCGAAGAATATCGGTAAGTAGTTATTCATGATCTGATAGCACCTGTAAATTGTACTCTACCGCATTCTTATTCCCCTGGCTACTTTATCATTGTCAGGATCTGCAGTGATTATCACGTTAGCATAAAGAAATGTCGTGGCCTAGTGGTTTGAGCGCCCGTCTCGGCTGCGGGAGGTGGGTGGTTCGAAACCCACCGCCGGGCACCCACCGGTCAAAAGGGTACAAACGTCCCCCGGCCTGGCGCTCGGCTCTCTTTAGGGGTGTACGTTTGGGAGAAGCAAAAAAAAAAAGGGCCACAAATTGGACTTATGCCGCACGAGGCGGACTTATGGTTGCTTGGCGGGGGAACTTATCACTCATCCGCCAAGGCAACTGTTTGGTCTAAGACCCTTTTCCCAAGCATTTCACCCTAGAAGAGCCGAGCACCAGGCCAGGAGAAATCTTGTACCCATTAAAGAAACCGATGGGTACCCGGCGGCACTGGGGATCGAACCCAGCACCTCCCGAATGCGAGGCGGATGCTCTAGATTGGGGAATATGGGTTCTCATATGGTCCTAGAACAATAGCATGTAAAGGTATTTGCCATGGTTTAGTAATTATTGAAATTACAAGGCCACCATTACTTAAGAGTGGGGGCCCCATTAGTCTGAACTGTTAAAAACTAAGCGTTAACTGGTTCCTAACTACTTAGAGAAACGAGTGCAGTTGCAGCAAAAACTTGCGAGATGCGTGTGATAGGAATTAAATGTATGGCATCCCTTCCTCGCGACCCAGTCCGAGAACTGATACCAGTGAATGGAGCATGTATATCCCCTCACATGTGCAGACAACTCAAGCGATTGGATCAAATTGCTTCACCGAAATAACTTTTTTTCCCATCCAATCGCATTCCGTAAACTTCTGTCCGTAAACTGCGCAAGATACTCCGCAGAGTAGTGCGCGTGATTGTACTGTACAGAAGCGAGGGTTCCGAGGCTCGGTTTGCACTTGACGCATCGCTCAAGGAGTGAAGACCAGCATGGTCTTCGCTCGTCAAAACTTGAAAGACCATTGAAATGGGCACTCATCACAACGGAGCCGCAGCCACCAAGGGGCGAGCGCACCGAGAACAAGAAGCAGCCACCTCCACCACATTTCAGTAGTTGCTCCCGAGCAACCACCCGCTAGGGATGTGTGTGCGGTATGCGCGATCATTTTTGGAGCTTGTGCAACTTGCCCGTGGGCTACGGGCGTGATGTCCTTCACATTCTAGAATGGTGAAGACAATGCTTACGCGGTTTGTTGTGACGCTGCTGCTTTGCGGATCATAGTGTTGCACATGTCTTATCCCAGTAAAGTGCAGAGAAAGGTCTTTACATTTGCAAGTCTTTGGGATTTTTTTTTATAAAATCCCCGCACTGAAATTCACTGCAGAAGTACTTGCTGTTGGGCTAATTGGTTCATCATATAATTTTTGAATGGCGCAATGGCGCAGAAAGAGCGCCTACTACCAGCTCCTCCGTGTCTTCCCATGTTTGTTCCATTGCACCATTCGAACATTTTATGCTGAAATGCACGTTATCGTTTGTTTTGCGTTTTGCTTTGTCCTTGTTTTTTTTTTGTTCGCGTTGCTGATTTTCGATCTCAGGACGAACAAACATGGCCAATCTACATCTCGACTCGGATATTCGTTTAACAAGATGAGAAGTTTCAATTAACGCGCTAGCGTGGACGAATGACGCAGATGACGTCAGTGAAAAGAACAAAATTATCTTTTGTTCGGCTTGGCTTCTCAATAGGTATTGAGGTTACAATTTGCGTACGTCCTCTTATAAACTGTTAACAAGTTTGAAAGATGAACAAATACCGTATAACTTTCTGTTTTGAGGAAGCTACGAAGTGTTTTCCACTGGCGCATGCCGGAGTGGTGAAGAGCGTCTGTAAAGTGCATTTTCAAGCGAAAAAAAGGAAGAGTGTTTGCAAGAATACAAACGTATACTGCTTGCGTAACGCAGAGCAAAGCTTGGTGTGGTGCCGCGCGCACTTCTAGGCAGCTTTACTATTACTTGATGCTTGCAGTGGCACATTCCACAAGGAATTGAGAATGCAGAGTGCCAGACTACAGCCAAAGGCATAAAAAGGATCGCGGCAAATTCTAGGCATTCTAACATAGTGGCTGTACATGAGGGTAGACTGCCGGGGTCAGAACAAAAAGCTTACGTGAAATGTAGAATATTCCCTTTATCTTTACCGCAGCTAGTGAAAAATGACTGAACGATGGTTAATACTCAAGATTCAGTATAGCATAGCTGGGGCGATTTCAAGTGCTCCGACTTTTGTCGGTTTTGTATCGCACCGTCGCCGGCAACTCTAGAGAGTTGGCGGTAATGGTGTAATACACGGGTGACTCCTCCTCTAGGCACATTTTCATGTCGCTGTTAGCGTTACGCCTTTGGCATCAGCGAGCAACAATTGTCTTAATCAGTAATGTATTTTAAATTCTTCGTTCTTATGAATTTAATTCTCTGTCTTCTTTCTTTCTTTTGCCCCCCCCCCCCCCCCCCCCCTCCCAAAGAAAAAAAAACAGCATTACTTTGGACAGGCGCCTTGTAGTAATCGAAAAACAATGCTTTTCGCATGATAGCCCAAGATGCTTACGCGCCGTGAAACAGCAAAACAACGCAACAGAGTTCGTATACGAGCATCTTTGAAAGGTGGCTGCGTTCCTCAGAGCTGCTTGTTTGAGCAGAAGTGCGTCTTTTAGGAGTCGCCCATTTTTCGATGTCTCCACAAACTGTCTTCATGCAGCTTGAAGTTGTCGAGTCACCAATGTTTAATGTTATTTTCTTTTTCTTTAAACCCTGTGTACAGAGTCGATGATCCTGGTACACTGCGTATAATTGACTAATGGCCCTTGCATAAGTTAATATCACGTGACTCCTACGCGGTAGTCTCGGTTTCGATTTTCGCGCGTGGGGGGTCTCGGAAACACGTCTGCGTGGGGATTTCGGAAGCACGTCGCTGCTGAGAAAGCACACAAGAATATCGCCTTTTTTTCTCGCCATAGGGACAGCTTCCGCACATGCTACGTCACGCTGTGCGCTGCCGAATGTTTTTCCCAGCACATCGGTTCCATGTGTCCAGGTAATGGGGGCCAGCAGAAGTTCGTTTCTCAATCCTTTCCTTGAACAATGCTGATTTCACTAGCGAAGTTTCTGAACGTCGGTCGAGCTCTGTCGTTGGTATCTTAAAATCAAAAAGAAAATATTTTTTTTTCTGCATAACTTTCTCTTTATACTTGCTTGTAGTCACCACTGTGGACGAAGAAAAGCAAAAGAGAACTTTTCGTACCGTTTAAATTTGGCGCCTTTACTCCTTTAGGTTCTTGACTTTACTTTAGCTATCATTTACACGTTGACGAGAACACAATAGCTGCACAAATGACAACACAGAAGGGAAATTTTAATGCGCATCATGGGTCATTATCGTGTGGAAACGTTATGAGTAAGGTCACAAAATCAAATAACAAATCAAATATCACTCTTTAAGCCATTTTGGAATTATCTGTTGCAAGTAACTGTGTCACTGCTTAAAGGTGCACTGAAGAGGAATCTGAACTTGTCTTTTCGCCGCGGGAACTCGATCTACACATTCCGAGCTTTCTTAGAAACTGCGATTTACTGCCCTGTGTGGCCGATTTCCCCAATTAAATCGAATTAACGTCGGGCTCCCGCCTTTTTTTTTAATTCTGCCTCGTACGGTGGGCGGAGTCGACCAACGCGTGGAGCGCCTTTCACCCAGTCCCGTGGCGGCTTGCCACTCTGCCATCGGCGGAGTAATACGTACTAGTCTGTAGTAGCAAATAGTCCGCGCGTATTTTTATTTCTTCGGGATTATTTTGCGGCTATATTATCTGCAAATGAAACTATTTATTCATGGAAACCTAAAAAACAAAATAAAGCGAAAGCAAAGCCTCCACGGGACTGGGTGAAAGGCGCTCCAAGCGTTGGTCGACTCCGCCCACCGTACGAGGCAGAATTAAAAAAAAAAGGCGGGAGCCGGACGTTAATTCGTTTTAATTGGGGAAATCGGCCACACAGGGCAATAAGTCACTGTTTCTAAGAATGCTAGGAACGTGTGGATTGAGTTCCCACGGCAAAAAGACATGTTCAGAATCCTCTTCAGTGCACCTTTAATGTGTTGTGGTGGGGTTTATAACACACACGCAGCTATGGCCATCATGCTTAATGTCGGCCAGTATCATAACGGCTGAAGTGACCACTTTCCCGTGAGTTTGGCTAAAACAGTCTGTAGGCTTATGCCTAAGGAGCGAAGGAACGAGCAGCTGACACGGATCTAGGCAAGAATAACACTCTCTGGCCTGGCTTCACTTGCCGCAGCCCCGCGCCGTCTTTATTTTCTTTCTAGCGCGGCCACGCTTTGGCCGCGCTCTAGGCGCAGCCAAAGGAGGGCGCTACAAATAAATGTTTAAGGGAGGGAGGTGCCGCTTGCAATATGCTGTTGTGCAAGAAATAAATAGCTTTGTCCGTGAAGCCTTACGAAATAAAAAAAAAAAAAAACAGATATAAGTTGGTGTAGCCCAATTTCTGAATGCAGAAGGGGTGTACGAGAAATCCAATTTTCAGAAACTTTTTCACCAAAAAATCACGTGCTAGTTTCGAGTGAAATCAGCAAACGAAATAAATATTACGTTAGCGCTGTATGACAAGGTAATGACTCAAATTATCAGTAGAAAAAAAAAACACAAAAAGTAAAACAAAAAGTTATGCTCAACATTTATAGGGACGAAGAACTTGATTGTCCTTTCTGCTCTCAGAAACGCAGAAGTAGTTTTGCGAGCTTTTTGCGTAGGACAAACAGTGCATATTTAAGAACCTGTTTATTGTTTGAAGTGCTCAGGTGGGTGGCGTGGCACGAACTAAGTTTTTAGGCTCTTGTGTTCATGTGGTACACAAAGCTTTTCGTGCATATGCCACAGTGAGCACTACAAAATTCACATCCACATAATCTCTCATCGGCATCTTGATACCATTCACGCGCAATACAATCTCGGCGGCACGCAAACACTCAAGATCAGCTGCGCTGCAGAACTGGGTGCTCTGCGAGCAGCTTTTGCATATGTTCTGAAACAGCCGTGTACAGCATGCGTTACCTTCACTGATTATCCAGCGTGCACTGGAATTAGCGAGATCATCACGCACCCATTAACATCTTGTCTTTATAAAAACAACCTACAAACCGAAATCTGTAGACTACATCATGTGTTGCGCTGCAGCGGTTGCCTGTTCATTGCAGGATCGCAGGCATGGGGACCACTTCGCATAAACGGTGGATTATTTCCTTTCCAGGTATCATGAAGCGATACTTGGGGCTGTATTATCCTAGCTCTCGCAACGCTCCCTGTAGTTCTTCTCAAACCGTTAGTGCGGCCCCCTTCAACGGGTCGACCCCACCTGCGATTTCTACATGCCGGTGAGCACCGATACACGCGACCGCACCAGCCTCCACCAGACTCTCCTCTCTGTAGCATACACAAATTACTTCAGTAAAAACTCGGATGCTTCTGCAATCCACTGTGCTCGAACCAGGAACAAGTAATGTGCAGCTTCAGTCATTTTTTAACATTTCGCGGCATATTGAAAACTTCACTATGGCTCCGACAGGACTTTGTCCTGAGCCTGGCAAATGTACAAGGACATTGGCGCGACGCACATTCGGAGTTATGTGCTACGAAAACAGTCTTAAATTTGTTCAAGGGCACGAGTCTGATGCGCATCCTGTGATAATTTTTTGTGGGCGTTTGTGCTCGCGAGTTTGGTGTGTTTAACTTCATTCTCCTCACCCTAATCTGGAGCAGCGTGATAGGTATATTGAGTTTAGGTATGGGGGGGTTTAACGTCCCAAAGCGACTCAGGCTATGAGGGACGCTGTAATGAAGGGCTCCGGAAATTTCGACCACCTGGGGTTCTTTAACGTGCACTGACAGCGCACAGTACACGGGCCTCTAGAATTTCGCCTCCATCGAAATTCGACTGACGCAGCCGGGAAAGAAACCGCGTCTTTCGGGTCAGCAGCCGAGCGCTATAACCACTCATCATCATCATCACCAGCCTGACAACGCCCACTGCAGGGCAAAGGCCTCTCCCATGTCTCTTCAATTAACCCTGTCCTTCGCCAGCCGCAGCCGCCATATTGCCGCAAATTTCTTAATCTCATCCGCCCACCTAATTTTCTGCCGCCCCCTGCTACGTTTGTCTTCTCTTGGAATCCACTCCGTTACCCTTAAGGACCAGCGGTTATCTTGCCTTCGCATTACATGCCCTGCCCAAGCCCACTTATTCCTCTTGATTTCAAATAGGATATCATTAACGCGCTTTTGTTCTCTCACCCACTCCGCCCGCTTCCGATCTCTTAACGCTACACCTATCATTTTTTTTTCCATAGCTCGCTGCGTTGTCCTTAGCTTAAGCTGAACCATCTTTGTTAACCTCCACGTTTCTGCCCCATAGGTGAGTACCGGTAAGATACACCTGTTGTATACTTTCTCTTCAGGGATATTGGTAAACTGCCATTCATGATCTGAGATAACCTGCCATATGCGCTCCACCCCATTCTTGTGCTTCTAGTTATTTCCCTCTCATGATCTGGATCAGCTGTCACTAACTACCCTAAATAGACATATTCTGTTACTACTTCCAGCACCTGGCTACCAATTTCGAACTGCTGTTCTCTAGCTAAGCTGTAGAACATTACTTTGGTTTTCTGCATGTTAATTTTTAGCCCCACCGTTCTGCTCTGCCTGTCTAATTCATTGATCATGCTTTGCAGTTCATGTCCTGAGTGACTTAGCAAGGCAATGTCATCAGCGAATCGCAAATTACTTAGGTATTCTTCATTAACTCTTAACCCCAACTGTTCCCATTTCAGGCCCCGGAATACCTCCTGTAAACAGGTGGTGAATAGCATAGGCGAGATCGTGTCTCCCTGCCTGACACCTTTCCTTATTGGAATTTTATTGCTGACTTTATGGAGAACTATGGTAGCTGTGCAATCGTTATAATTATCTTCCAATATTTTCCCATAGTACTCTTCTACACCCTGATTCCGCAATGCCTGCATGACTGCTGAGGTTTCTACTGAGTCGAATGCTTTCTCGTAATCAATGAGCGCTATATATAGGGGCTGGTTATATTCTGCGCATTTCTGTATCACCTGATTGATTGCGTGAATATGGTCTATTCTCGAGTATCCTTTACGAAAGCCTGCCTGGTCATTTGGTTGATTGAAGTGTAAGGTTGTCCTGACCCTATTGGCGTCTCCTTCCTTATGAATTAAGATAATATTAGCGTTTTTCCAAGCTCTAGGTACGCTCGAGGTCACAAGGCATTGTGTATACAGGGTGGCTAGTTTTTCGAGCACAATCTCTCCTTCATCCTTCAACAAGTTTGCTGTTACATGATCCTCACCAGCTGCTTTCCCTCTTTGCATTGCTCCTAAGGCTTTCTTTACTTCCTCCTTCGTTACTGGCGGGGTGTCCTATTGCTGTGTTCCACTGCTTCTCTCAGTAACATTCTGATTGCAATCGCTACTGTATAGATTTGTGTAAAACTCTTCGGCTACTTTAACTATCTTATCCATATTGCTAATGACATTGCCCTCTTTGTCTCTTATCGCGTACATCTGGTTTTTACCTATGGCTAGTTTTCTCTTCGCTGCTTCGCGATGTTAAACTTCCTGATGTCGGCTACCTTGCGCTTATTTATTAACTTCGACAGCTCTACTAGCTCTATTCTACCTATGGAGTTTGACGTCCTCATGCTTTGCCGTTTCTTAATCAGATCCTTATCCCGGTATCCTTATCCCGGAATCAGATCAGTTTCCCGGTATCCTGTCGAACCATCCTACCGCCTACTTCTACGGCGCACTCCGTTATGATATCTGTGAGACGATTGTCCATTGTTTCAACATTACGGTTGTCATCTTCAGTTAAAGCGGAAAATCTGCTCTGCAGCAAAATCCTGAATTCCTATACTTTCCCTCTTTATGCTAACTCGCTAATAGACTTCCGCTTCACTAATTTCCTGCGCTCCCTTTTCAAAACTAAGCTAATGCGAGACCTTACCATTCTGTGGGCGCTACAACGGACCTTTCCGAGGACCTCCACATCCTGTACGATGCCAGGCTTAGCGCACAGTATGAAGTCTATTTCATTTTTAGTCTCACCATTGGTGCTCTTCCACGTCCACTTCCTGTTGGCTCGTTTGCGGAAGAAGGTATTCATGATCCGTAAATTATTTCTATCTGCGAACTCTACTAATAACTCTCCCCTGCTATTCCTAGAACCTAAGCCATAGTCACCTACCGCGTGGCCTCCAGCTTGCTTCTTGCCTACCTACGCATTGAAGTCGCCCATCAGTATAGTGTACTGTGATTTTACTTTGGTCATCGCCGATTCCACGTCTTCGTAGAAGGTTTAAACGATCTGGTCATCATGGCTCGATGTGGGCGCGTAGGCCTGAACCACCTTCAGCTTATACCTCTTATTAAGCCTAATTACGATAGCTGCCACCCTCTCGGTAATGCTCTAAAACCACTTAGCCAGAGCATATTACCAGATTGACCTCTTCAGGGCCCATTAAAGAGTGCTTCTTCTTCCTTGTGACCTCCGCAATGAACTTCGTCTAAGCGAATAATAAAATGTGAAATGATAATGTCATGGCAGAGGAATAGTAAATAATTCGCAAAAAATGCATTAGGAGTGTCTGAGACATTCAGTAGCGAAGCAAAAAGAAAATGGGGTGGCGTTAAGTGTGTAGGTCCCTCTAAATTAAAGGGAACGCCCACTTTGAAGATAGAGAGTATTTTTTTTTGTTATTTTGCTTCTAAAGTTGAAATTGAATTTTGCGTATTATACGCCAAGACGAAGACCAGGTAGAAAAGAGTAAAAAATATGCTTTTGATTCGTAAATATTCGGTTGTCAATAATTGAACTCAATTTTGTTCCATTTCTTATTAGAGGGACCTATACCCAGAGCTCAACACTAGAATTTCTGGAACCAAAGACTGCGATTACAATTTAATTCCACTTTCATGTCGCTGAATTTGTAAGACCAGTGACATTGATGATCTAGAAATTAAATATATAAATTTCGTTCTGTGCTTTTTCGTCTCTATAGTTTCTCGTACATTTGATACAGTTTTATACAGTATGGCGCTTTTCAAGAAAACTTGCAGCGTGCTGTCTGAAATATTCTTTTAAAATCTCTCGATAAAGCTGATTCGTTACATTATCCGGAAAAATGTACGTTGCTTGTTTTCGCCAAGGAATTGAAAAAAAAGTATGCGAAAAATTTTGCTTTTGAATACTAGGCACTTTGATATTACCACAAGCGCAGTTGATATGGATTCCGTGATGAAATGTCATCCTAGCGAAAACAAAAAGAGAGTTAACGTGCATATTAGTGAGAAAGATCAGAAGCAATGCTGCGCCCACAGCGCTTCTGCTACATATGCGAGACTAGAACGGGAACTTGTAGCGTCGTAGTTAAGAGCAGTGAGTGTGTTGAGCATAGGATTCCCATGTGCACAAACTACAAAATTGCGAGAGTAAATACAGCCAACCGAATGGCGTGCTTCCTCATGAATGTTTTATTTCCGCGTGCTTAAACACGTTTAATAGTTTACAAGAGAAGAAGTGGGCGAGAAACGTGGCTGGTCCCCGCCGATGAAGTTCTCGTTGTGTGAGCGGTCACCTCACGAAGCTTGGGCGACCGTGGAAAGCCGTAAGCCCCCGTAAGCTCACCGCAACGCTCGCATTCGCGTGACGTCAAACTCCTATATCTTGCTGAACCAGATCCCCTGCCAGCGGATCGGTTTCCGGCAGGGTGGATTTGTCCTACAGTCTTCGTCGAGTTCTCGCGGTGCCTTTTCTGAGTGCGTCTTGAGCTTCGGCTGCGACCTGCCCCTTTTAGTCGCGGACTTGGCTGAAATTCAGCACTTACATTCACAAGTGCGGGTCGTACTTGCAGCAGCCGCGATGTGCTCGCTTGGTTCGAAATATTATCGCTAGCCCACAGTCAACACGGTGAATATGAAATCTCGAAGTTGAGTTAAATGTTTTCATGAACACGTTTTAGTTTAGTTTTCCACTTTTGACGTCTTCTTTTCTTGTGTGTTGGTACGAAGTGCGCCGCGTAGGTAACAGGGCGGGGAGGGTAGACGCAAAGGGAGCAATTTTTTAATTAAAGAAGAGCTCCCAAGAATAATTTCCTACTTCGATGCGTCTTCGTATTCGGTGTCTGTAATTTGTGATGAGCTAAAATAATGAACCTATTGTTTGTCGTGTTTGTTCAAAATCACCTTGAAACAATCTCCTTTAGGCTCTTTCCATGCTTTGCTCTCGCCCCTTTGGCTCCAGTGGTGGCCATGCTCTGTTCTAGGCCTCTATACGGGTTCCTTCACATTAATTTTCTGGAGCCACATTAATTCACTGTAGTCACATAATTCATTGCACATGCTTGTCATATTCACTACACAGAGATAGCGCCTGCACCTGAATTTGTTCAGGTGTTAATTTTCGCTGTCGTATTTGTAACTGCGCCTACTGTACGCAAGTATCGTGCATTGAAAAGCTTTGCGCTGTGTTGGTTTGTACTCTCGTGCTTTTAAAAAACCCTCGATTGACGATGTTATGCTTGCATTTCGTTGTTTGTTCTTGGTCAGTGTGAGAAGCCTAGTGGGAACTCGGCTGCAACGGAACACTGTTATGCCGCCTAGGACTGGGAGTGGTCTTTACACAAACTTTTCTTTTAATTGAGAAGTGTGACTGCCGGACGTGCAATCAGTACACATGCGAAGAAGCAATTAAGGACCTACTCGACATTGTCTCGGGCTCGAACCTCAGTGGTGAATATCGAGTTTTTTGTGGATTGGACTCTGGTCCCTTGACGAAAACCAAGATTCCAGAATGATTGCTTCACCTTTTGTGGCCGAAGAAGGCCTCTAGAACGCTACCTCAGCAAATGAGAGCTAAATATCTCAACGGCCTTCCATCCCGTGCAGCGCTTTTTTTTTTTTATTGGTTGACCATGAATACAGCTAGCTTAATTTCCCTTCAGTTTCTTCTTTGCCTCCATTTAGTGCCCCTCTTCAGGTGTAGACTAGCAAACTGGACACTACTCTTATTAATTACCAGTTCATTTATTGCTTTTATTCTCACTGCATCTCACTTTGGTCCTACCATCCTCTTGTATTTTCAACTTGCAAGTAACCCCTCGAATTGTGTTCGTGACATTCAGCTTCTAATTTAGCTTCTAAGTATTAGTCGTCCTGAATATTTCATTACTAATGGAGCATCCTTCCTTACCCAGTATCCACTCATAATGATGACTATATCAACATACACTTCTCAAGAGATAAACGTGACTGCCCCAAAAAATAGAATCGAGATTTTCAGCGTGTCGCTAATTGTAGTATCAACAAAGCCAAGCAAAGCTGATCGACATCAACTTCGCAAGCCACATTAAATGTCTATATCTTCAACTCAACCGAGCATTACAGCAGTTCCGCATTCCGCGTATCGAGTATCGATGAGGACTTCGTGTCTGTAATTGAGCCCTACCTTGCGGTGCATCATTTAAACAATGCCATATATTGTTCTGTATGCTTGACTGCTTTGGTGATCTTGCGTGCCCTGTGTTCCACCACTGATGTTCTCAGGCAGCTATTAGCGTTTAGTTCTTTTTTTTATGGACCCTTTAATGTCGAGTAATATTTTAGAACACGTTAAATAGAGAAAGGTGATTTCAATTTGTCATGGGTGTTCGACCATGTGCCTTTTTATCCATCACACTGTTAGCTTCTCTACCTTACTCCGCGGTCATCAGAAAATATTCATATAATCAAAGGATCGATGGAATATCGTCTGGCGATGGGCGAGCATTTAACAAATGGTAAACGTACACTCGCCAAGACATGAGCAACTGAAAACAGAACGTTCCGAGGCCTGTTTTGGGCGCTCGTTCCCAATGAGCGCTGCACGGAACGACGGCGGCTTAGTATGCAGGCGAAATCGCACATTGAATGAGTGTAGATTTCTGGGAGGGTTTCCCGTGTTCTGTTAATAATGTTTATGGTTTATGGGGGTTTAATGCCCCCAAGCGACTCAGGCTATGAGGGACGCCGTAGTGAAGGGCTGCGGAAATTTCGACCACCTGGGGTTCTTTAAAGCGCACTGACATCGCACAGTATACACAGCCGTCTAGAAATTCGCCTCCATAGAAATTCGACCGCCACGGTCGGAATCGAACCCGCGTCTTTCGGGTCAGCAGCCGAGCGCCATAACAACTGAGCCACCATGGCTTTTTTTTCTTCTTTATTGCATGAATGAATACATCAGTAAAATATCGTAGTTGTCATGCCCCTTGGCAGCAAACCTTGTAATGAGCCACCGTGGCGGCTTTGTTAAGAATGTGCTTGGTGTTTTCTGTATGAAATGGTTGTAGGAGAAAGGTTGACGAAAAGTTTTCCTTAGGGGGGATGATAGATGCTTCGTCGCCATCAACCACCTCTCCTATTGAATCCATGTGCATAGACGAAGCGCTGTTTACCCGGAACACATTTGTTTATGCAGGTAACATTCTAGCCCTCGGTTTTCCTTTAGTACCTGGAATCTTACGCTCATTCAACTCTTTTTGTCCGCAACTTCCTCGTCTTCGCAGTTATCCGCAGTCGCATGTCTTTGGTATTCTCTCCCGAGAATGATCACCCTTCGGCGCCTAGCCGATCCACAGGGCGACTTTCGCCTCGTTCTGAACATTCCGCCGACAACACTGGCTGACAACACTGCCGCTATCGTCGGTGCGTCTACCCCACTAATCTCCCACTCCTGAATCTTCCCGCATTTGGCGCGCGCACCGTTTCATACTTTCAATTTACTTATCTCTGTAATTACATCGCCTCTCTCGCACTTAAACCAACCTACCCAAGCACACCGAAACCACCGAGGCCGGGCACAAGCCGAGGGCGCCCTCTATCATTTTTACATGCGCCCGCTACCGAGCGCGGTCAGGTAAGCGAACACGTCCTCCTCTCGCTATGCCTTTTTTTATACACCTTCTTTTCCTCGCACTTTCTTTCTCTGTTTTTCTTTTCATCCTACCGGGCCGCGCACGCACAGACTGGGTGCGGCGGTGGTGGACGCGCGCGGCCTGCAAAGCAAGCAGCCGGTGGGAGAAGCGAGAGAGATCGCGCGTGCTCGAGCTACAACAAAAGGAGGCAAAAAGAAACAAGGCGGCCGGGCGGTGGTTCGCTCCGTGCGCGAGGCAGGCCACGGTAGCAACGACATGGCGGCCCGTTTCCGATTTATTAAACATTTACTAGTTTACTGCGGCGCTGATGAGTAGTGGCTTCGGGCCGGCGGCTGTTACCCAGGCACGCTTGGCCACGCTCGAACGCCGGGGCCGACCCTAACTGCGCGGCCGCACACGCGGAAAAAGACGCGACACGACCGTGCCCTAGGAAGGCAGGGGAGAAAGGGGATAAAGAGGGAGCCAGTGGGGAGAGGAACATATGCACGGTGGGAATGAGTTAGGGAGGAGAGAGAAGCCGATAAGTGGTGCGCGTGCCTAGGGAGGAGGGAAGAAGGCGCGTGGCTAGGGAAGGTTGAGGAGCCTATGTAAAGCTATAGTCAGGGACAAAGGGAAGAAGGTAACAGGAAATAAAAGAACGCGAGATTTTGAAGACATCTACTACCAAAGGTAAACTGCGCCCTTAGCACCTTGGCGGGGGCTGGGCGGGCGGTCAAAGCCAGCTGTTGTTGTGATAGCGGAAGAAAGGTGGAATGAAAGTAGCTGTGCGGCCTGGAGTTCACCCCAATAACGGAAGCGCTGGCCCGTACGGGAGCATCTTATACATAGGAGCAACAAGCTGCCCCGCGGCCTGCGCTGAGCTGAATGCCCTTAGGCTGGAGATCGTTGCGTAGTTTGTGTTTTTTTTTTTCACCGCCTTTTGCATAGCTTTGCTCCTTTCTCGTTTTCTTTTTTCTTAATTTAGTGGAAGGGTGACTGGATGTGTCAGGGCTGCGTTAGTCTAGGGTTTAGGAAGGTTTGCCTTGATTGCGAGAATAACAACCCCTGAGTTAGTTTTCACTTCCTTGCCGTGATGTTAACTTAGGCTGGCTGTGCTTTTTGTGTGTTTAATGATCATTTCGCCTCCATCAAAATGCGACCTCAACGGCCGGAACCTACCTCGCGTCTTTCGGGTCAGTGGCCAACACTTTTAGCCCAGAACACAAGACAAATCTATTTTCAGTTGTTTTTTATGTGAACTGAGAGAGAACAGTTTCCTGGGGAGGGAAGGCAACCGAGTTCATTCATGTACTAGTGTGACGAGGTTGCTATGAATAAAAAAAAGAAGAGAAGTAAAAGTTGTTAATACACTGATTATTTGGGTTTTCATGAGGAGATAGTTGATGAAGTTTTGCATTGCTAGCATGCACATTTTCGCAGCCTTCACTATTCTATGCGAGGCAAATGTTTTCCTCGGACAAATTCTATTCTAATTGTCCCCTTTACTGTGTGCCGCGAGTGGAAGTTGCACGAAGTGAAGTCGATGCCGTAATAAAAAAAAATGAAGAAAAATAGAGTTCGAGCTTTTTCACCTTTTTCCTGAGTGAAAAATTGTAGAACTAAGCTTGCTGGCTTGGCGCATTAATCAACGAAAGCTGTTAGATAGATTTGGTTTATGCGTTTAGCCCTGCATTCTGCCGTGCAACCTACATCGTCAGCCGTAAGAAAAAGCCAAGCCGTGCTCATGCGGATCGGTGAGATCTGATGTCGCGCCCGTCGCCTTCCCCTCTCTCTTTCCTCTCGCACTTGCCCTCTTCCCCTCTCCTCTAACCTTGCAGAGGTGGATTTCTCTTTCTCCGCTTTGCCACCGGCCAACTGAATTTAATTGGTTGAAATTAAATTTCATTGATTATCTAAGTAAAATTGATTTGCTAAGTAATTAAGGTATTACGACTGACGCTATAGATTCCTCGGTAGAAGATGGGCTATATGGCCAGAACAAAGCTATAACAGTTTTCGCTGTAAAAAAAAAAAGAAGTGGCTGAACCTCCTCACCCCCCCCCCCCCCCCCCCACACACACACACACACATGCAATCAATACACATGCACTCTATAAAGAAACGAAGGAATACCCACCGGCCACTTGAACCGCTTTCGTACCTGTAACATATCGTGACCCCTTTATTCGGGTGAGAAAAAACGTCAGCTAATTCGGCAAAACCAAGCGTTGTGTGGACGCTGAGAAAAGTAAACTTAGGGCAATCTGAACAGTACCGTGTGACTGAACAGCTATCTATTAGAAACATGAACTAGCAGTTCGATCTTCACGTCTCGCAGAGAAGCCTAGGGTTACATTTTGTTGAATTTCTTCTCCCTCCCTTCCTGCTTGCCTCAGTGCTATCGGCCCTGGCCATCAACCCTGATGGTGACATGTGATTTGATTCAATTTGCGGCATCTGTAACTACGATTTGAATATGGTTGTAAGTCAGATTAAGCAGAGCATGCTCCGTTATCAGAATGCATAGTACAAGTAGCTATTCTTGTGTCACTTAGGTTGCAGTGAATTTTCGGAACGTTCCTACTTCTAATATTATTTCATTTTTTGCCTTTGTTCTCTGGTGGCCGTCTTTGGAAACACCAAAAAACCTTATGTGCCATTGCTTCTTGCTTCTTTCCAGACTTTCTTCTGCGCCGTCTGCGCCCATTCAGCAATCAATGTTTTCCTTCTGTGCGTTCGGACTATTCTTGACAGCGATCAATAAGGTTAGAGATTTTGGATCAAACGGTAAAACCGTTATATTTATTTTATGCCTTGCAGAGCATAGTATACTGTAAGGCCAGTTGATCAGACATTCTTAACAAAAACGCGGCGTAAAGATGGCACGAAGAAAGACGAGGACAGGATGATGGTGCTATAGTGCCTATTCTAGGCACTATAGTGGTGCTACACGGAGTATCACCGTCCTGTCTTCGTCTTTCTTCGTCCCTTCTTTACGCCGCGTTTTTGTTAAGAAGGCTTGCAGAATATCTTCGAGGTCGCGAAGGCAGTGTAGCCTGAAGAACGCGAGGTGCAAACATTCCTAAATTTTGCATAAAATGAGACGGATAACAAATCGTAATGTCGAAACCGTTACGTTATTCCAATAAGCTGGGTCAGTTGAGCTGCACGCTGCCGAAAAATGTGACTGCACAAATGCTCATATATGCTGATAAACGATTATGATAAGGTACGCAGTCAAAATGCATTCGCACCTAACTGAATCACCTTTTCTCTGAAGTGTCCCTTCGGTACAACGGAGTTTTTCTTTTCCTTCTTTTACTTTGTTTTTCGTCCCCAAAAGGAAGGAAGTGTTGGGAATCGGGGGCGGCAGGATTGGGGGCGGTGGCACGGGGACATCGCAGAGCATCAGATGTCGGAGTGAGAAATCAGGTAGCCCACAATGCGCCGACCACGCCCCGTCTGAGCAAAAAAAAAAAAAGGACGAAATTGGGTTATGGCGCGGCGGTCCAGCGCTCTCGGTTAGCCGCCACCCTCTTCCTTCCCCCTAGACCTTTCGGTACACCTACGCGGCCTTTCTCGCCACGGGAAATCGCGTTGATGCACCCACCGACGCGGTTTTTGCAAGCAGAGTAGCCTGGACGGGAATAGACGCAAATAAGGGTTCGACAGCATGACCTTACGTGTCGCTCTTGTTGGCCGTGGAATTCTCTGTCCATTCAACGATTGTTGAAGGCTTTGGTAGATTGCTAAACAAGACGCCCGAGTTTATGCTCAAATTGTTTAGTAACGTGCCTTTTGAAGAGGAAACATTATTTTCGTAACTACCCCGCTTCAACTCCCTGCTTGTCCTTTCGCTTCACACAAGAATAGGTTGAAGAGTCTACCAGCTACCAGCTTAAAGTACCCACATGTCACAGTATTGGTTCTGGCACTGTTAGCGCCCTTTGGTGGAACTTATTATGTTAAAACAGGACTATGTGGTAAATCGCCGGATAAGACATTTTGTGTCTGAATATGAGGTACCGTTTACGTACCCTCGGCTTAAATAAGAAGACTTTGTGCGTGACGAGATTTCCGGGTGCTTTGAGGAAATGGTAATCCGGGCCTCTACTGCTGCAATGCGCATTTCCCGTAGTGTTCATTTAGCCTACAAATGGGCGTGAATTGATCAGCCAACAAAAGCCAGAACGTGGTCGGTGTGTAAAGCCTATATTTTGACAAACGACCCCATAGCACGCATTACATGACGCGCACGGAAATTTCAGAGCGCCAATCCTCCTTCGTACTGCGGTAGCACCCAACTGTTAGCGCCAGTTTACGGTTAAGCATAATATTATTTAAGATATCTCATAACTAAATTTTCAGGCCTTCGTCTCCCGCCCTATGGGACTTCTAAACGAATAGGACCTTTTAAAAAAATCATTAATCTTGTTGTCTTTTGAGAAGACACAGCGCTCCATTTGATACTTCGAAGTCTACCATCACGGTGCAGCGATCAGCAAGTTCATGTGGATTCCTTCCGTGGGGAAGATTTGTGCCTAAATTAGGCGCAGTGAGTCAAATTCGAACTTAATATTTATCTGTTTACGAATTATGTGCGCCTCTCTATGCCGCGCTGATAGGGGCAAATCACGCCACGCTCGCTATCGACCAGCGAGCCGCTGCCTACGGACGCGTGGGGCCGGTAATGTGTTCAGTAGACTAGGACAAGTTACGCCCCGAAAGCCCCCGTGCCTCGGCGAATGCAAAATCTGGAACGGAAATTTGACCGTGCCAGGGCGTGTGCAGGGGACGGTACGTTGAGACTCGCTGCTAGGTGTTGTGCGCGGTGATTTTGACGTCACAGAAATGGATAGGCTTGGCTTAGTATGGCTGTTGCTAACATCAACAAGAAATAATATACATACGGTCTTGAACATTTTTTTAAATACGGACGAAAACGAGATATTGCGGATAGCAAAGGGGTGTAATGAACGCAAGACTAACTCTCCTACTCCACCTCCAAGAACCAGCGACGTGATTCGTAGGTCTCTCTCTGAAGGTTATCCTCGAAACTGTATGGAGGTCGTGGGTATGTCAATTAGGCAAAGAAGAACGATGGGTGCAAATTAAGTGATGACCCTAGCTTGACTCTTTCGTCTCATTGCAAGTGACTGAAAAAGCTCGTAGTTTCGTGGTACCAAAATTTCGCTACCTAAAAAGTTCTGTCAGTAAACGAACTGGTTGTAGGATAGGATTGGCCTTGTGGTAGATAAAAATCTCGGCTGCCACTGGCAGGACAGCAGTGGCCGGCTGACGCCGATGCATTAATTGTTCAACGACGTGGGCGCATTGTACCAACATACCAACACACATGGCCTAAAAACCGAAGTTCAGCATCAAGTACTGATGTAGCAAGGCTATAGGTGCCAAGCGAAATATAATTTTCAGCAAGTATTCTCCGAACACAAAAAAAAAAAAGAAAACGACTGTAGATTGAGCTTTGTTAATCAAAATGCTGACTATACTTCGTCTCACAAGATGTTTGCAGCACTATGGAAGGCAGAACCCTCTCGTCTAATCAGGGCTGCAGGAACACCAAAAATAGTCCCTCGAATATTTGAGCAGTGTAGTACTATTAATCAAGCAATAAGCACAGCAATTGAAAACATAGTTTGGACTGGTAGGTTTAGATGGTATAGAGTGCTTCAATCACTGGTGAAATTAACAGACAAAGCCCGTACGAAGACAGCTCTGCGGAGGCTGGCTGCGAAGTAGTGATGCGTCGCCATTTTCCGACATGGCGCCGGCTGAGTCGGTTGTGTCGCCAGTGTGCCCTACACCGACAGTGCGCTGTTTTTCCTAGCAGGCCATCGCAGTTGGTTTCTTGAAGTGCTTCGCGTCGAGAACGGGGGCAGTTCAAGTACGAATGCGCTCATCAAGAGGACGGCAAAACTCACTCAGGTGAGCGAGCGAACGCTTTACCAGTGGACAACGCAGACAGTGAAGGCGGGCCGAATGTTGTCCGCGAAGAAGCCGGCAGTGTTACAATGATGGACAACGCGCCATATCATTCTGTGAAGCAGGATAAAGTGCGGCGGATGACTAGCCTCAAAAAAGGACATACTGACTTGGCTGCCCGGAAAACGTGTCGCGTGGAGTAGCGACATGGTGAAGGCCGAGCTCGTGAAGCTTGTCAACAACGTGAACACAGGTGGGGACCGATACCGCGTGGACTGCATCGCCGAAGCTGCTGGCCGTCTCGTTGTGCGCTTGCCACCCTACCACTGCCAAATGAACCCGATAGAGCTTGTTCGGAGCGATGTCAAGGGCTTCGTCGCCAGTCAAAACAAGACGTTTAAGCTCTAAGGCGTGGAGCCTCTGGTTTGGCAAGGCATCATGCAAGTGACTGCTGATAAATGGAAGAATTAAGTGCAGCATGTTATTAGTGAGGAAGATTGTATGAGGAAACTGGACCATGTCATCGACGATGTTGTTGACCAAGGACCGCCTATTGTTGTCAACCTGGAGGACGATACAACCAGCAGAGCTGAATGGAGTTGTGATGAGGACGATGAGATGAGCCCCATTATTAATACCTGCTAACGTACGCGCGAAAATCGGAGTACTGTCGCAGCGTCTCTCATGAGATATCGCAGACGCCGTAGCGGACGGCTCCATATTAATTTTGACCGCTTGTACGTTGACTTCCGCGCTGCGCATGGGGTTGTTTTGCATTTCGCCAACATCGACATTCGGCTGCCCCGGCTTGCATTCGACCCAGCTTAAGAGTGTAGGGATCATGCTGGAATAAATAAATTCATATACACATGACAGGAACATCGAAAATAACTGTGACGTGACAACCGAGGAACTGATTGTCCCTTGTAGTTCGCGCTGTTTACATCATGAATATCTACCAACTCGCCCAACTGAACGTTTTGCTGATACAAACAGGTGGCGACAAAAAAGAAAAAGTGGGGCCAGTGCGTCTAGAACGGGCGTCTGCCTGTATAAAAACAAACAGATGAAAGAATAAAAAGACATCAAGCGCCACCTGCTAGAAGTAGAAAGAAGCTAACTACTAGTACGCCTTTCTTCATATGAATCGAGCCACCTGGACATCAGGTGGATCGAGCCACAGGCGAGTAGGAACACACTAATGTAGTGCGCGCCATCCTGATTGGACGAGAGAGCTCTACCTTTTGTAGTGCTGCAAACATCTTGTGAGACGGAGTATAGGTGCACTAGAACTCGGTTTTCGCTTTGGTTTTAGTTCGAAACCCGAGACGCGATGGCGTTAGTGCCCATATACATGATTTTAGTTTCGATACCTGGGCGCCGCCATGTTTGTTTTACTCGAGCGCCGCCTACCGCCGACGCCATCGTGGGCTGATAATTTGCAGCCCGCGGGCTGCAGCCGAAGCAGCGTGCGATCTCTGAAAGTGTCATTCGCCCGTTTTATTCCTGCCAAGCCTAGAAATTTTGGGTGGGCGTTCGCCTTGTGTCCATCCTCGTGTGTGCTATGCCATTAGCTCCTGCAATAACCAACTGGAAGCAAGCGACCATTCCTCGACGCAGCGAACGATCAACATCGGTGAGTGCCATGCTCGCAGTTCACACGTGTAGTTTTTGTCGCCGGTTGCCTGTAGGGCAAATGCGGCACGGTGTTGCGTGTAAGAAAAACGAAAGCAAAATGTGTTGAAACACAAGATCGCGGAGAGCAATGGATATCGAGTTTTTCGTGGAGCGCAGTTTTTCATGAACGCTTTCGCTGCCTGCTTGGACATGGCAAGTGTGACAGTTTAGATGCTGAGCTTGCGACAGAGTACCCCGTTTACAAACTGAAAATTTTGGAAACAGCGAGTACATGACCGAAATGAGTTCACTTCTGATGATTAGAATGTTTGCTTGCAGGAGATACGTGCGATGAAATTGAAATTCGGCCCCTCCTGCCGCTTGCGTACTACGAGCGATACAAGCCAGTTGACTGAAAGCAATTCGCATTCTCGCGTTCTCCGCTCCCGCCAGTACTCACTGGTGCACAAATACCAGAAAATGTGCAATTACACGATCTAATAGGTGGGTACGCTAATGGAACGCTATTACCACTTAGTGACAGGCAGAGTCGCCGCACCTGATTTGAGAATTCCAATCTCTATCGGGTAGGGGCACTGCTCAAGTCGCTGCGTTTGTTGTATCTCTGGCACGATTATGCATAGTGTGGCTTTTTTTTTTACAGTGCATTCGATGCGATTTCAGTCGAATAATTTATTCCAATGCATGGCAGAGTTTACCGTCCTGTGCATGCCGTGTATTTTTTCATCTTACGTTGCCATGGCTGCATTTTTCCTCACTTTGCAGTTGGGTAAAAGTTCACGTCGCCGCTTCTATTCATGTCATGCTGTGCAAATTAAATTAGTATTTTTGCACTAACGACATGTTTATTTTTTTTTCAGGTGGCGATCTCCACACCCTCCCGATATTGACGATCATGTGGGGCGGCGAAACGAAGTTGTGGCCAAATTTGTGAAGTCCTCACATAGTGTACTGCTGAATTAAAAGAGCTCTGCCAAGGCCGTTGAAATAATTGATCTCTTAAAATTATGCACAGAGTACAGTTTGGTAACCCAGGCGCTGCGCTTCGTTCCGCGCCCGATATTAGGCACAGGCAGTGGGTTTGTTTTTGTCTGCAATTCGTTCACAAAGTGCGCTAACGTTTAAGCTTTTTGTTGGCGCAAGTATTTTGTTCACCAACTACGTCCACTGCCCATGCAACTCGGGACTGGCGGAAAATCAGTGAAGAAATGGACACCGCAAACGTGCTGAGACCTTCGCATAACATGGTGCGCGTACATACTGGCGGCGTTTGTTTTTTTCTACTTTCGTCGACTATTTCCGCCACCGACAATAAAACAATGATGTCTAGAAGACTTTGGTGTTCCATACAACATTGCTGCTTTTGTTGTACAGACGCAAACACGCGCTTGACCGGTAGCTAAGCAGCCGCGGACGTTGCTCCGCGCGCCGGATTATCAGCCCAGGGGAGGACGGCAACAGTGGGGTGTCGCGCAGCGCACGTGTTTGAGAGTATTTCTCCCTCTCCTGCCCGCTCCTCGTAAAATGGTGTATATGCGGAATTTGTCATTCTCTACTTTACATACATAGATCGCAGTGGTTAATCGATACGCCACTGCCACTCCCCAACAACCTCTTGCGCGCAGTCATTAGATAAACTGCCTCCTGCTACGGTGGGTAGTTTGATCGCAATGCGGTGGGCAGGCTGTGATGACGTCACATGTTCGCGTGACCTAGGTGGCCCACGGGCACACAGGGGAACCTCACATAGAACGGCTAAACAGTAGTGGCACTAAAGAATTGCAATGCTTACAGTTCTTCAGTAAATCTTCCCCGAGAGATAGCGTAAACGTTGTCAGTTTTTTTAAATATGTGCACTCTTCACGCTCTCCTTAATCCTTTCGCACTACCGTCCAGGTGTTTACCCAGTGTAAGACTGCTCCACGCCTTGCATTATAACCATTTATAAACCCCGTGCTGACGTAGACATTCTGTGGTTTGGGCAGAGCTATTACGATTGCACATCGACCTAAGCTGTGAATCAAGTGAGGAGATTCAACAGCGCGGACAGGAGATGCGGCTGTTTCTGAATTTCCCTGCACTACGTGTCATGACGTGCACGTCGTCCTTTCTAATGCGTTAGCATTAGTACTGCCGTCTTCTCAAAAGTGACCTTGGTGGGATGTGTGGAGCCTCGGGATCAGTGCGGAGAGGAAGAAACAGTTAAAAAGCGGAATGGGGAGAAAAGGCTGTAGTAGGAAGCGCGCCGTGCAAAGGGGGAAACACGAAGGCCGATCGAGCCGGAGGGGAAGGAAGGGTCTGGGGAGGAGAAAACCGCAGCACCCAATCCGAGCCGGCGGGAGGGAGGAGAGTGGTAGAGGAGCAGTAGAGAGGAGGACAGTGACGATAAGGGAAGCGCAGGAGAGGGGGGGGGGGGGGTAACGTGAAAAGGCCTGAAGAGAGGACAATGACCTCGCCGCCAGGTGCATCGGTTCTGGGAAAGTCACCACCGACTCATAACTGGTTGCTTCACCGCAGGCATTACGCGTCGAGGCGACAAGTGTCGGATTCTGCCAGTCCAGCAGCAGCGTCGACTAGCAGCTTCCGCTGAGTTAACTGACAAATAGGTCGCACAATAGGATCCGTTAATGCTAGCGCAGAGCCCTGGGGAATAAATCGCATTTTCTCGCCCTTTTTTGTCCACACAATGTATGGCTTGAGTATGCTTTATAGCAGTGCATTGGGGGGCAGCATGCGTAGCGGCTGCTTCCCTTTGGGCTAATCAACCCATGATTTATGGCTCTCACCTCCCGGCTAAGTGGAGTGCCCAAGCGGCGTTTCGAAGCGTTTGGCGGCTTCTTACGACCACGCGTCTCACCCGATGACGGCGAAGGTTGCGTGAAGCTCGAAACACCGGGGTGCGTGGAATAGGTGGTCGCGTAATGACGGGTGAGCGCGCCCAACCGGAGACGTCGCAGAGAGCGCCTAGCCCATGCAGGAGGTGATCTCGTGATTGGTGTGAGCGGGCCGACGCGTAGTTTGTCTGGGGATTAGAAGTAGCAATTATCGCTGAAAAAGAGCATCGTACTGCACTGAAAATTAGACTGAATTTTCATTATGTTTTAATTATTATAAATTTTTTTTTTGCGCGGTATACATAATATTGCCTTCGAGAAAAAACAAAGCGTGCCGATTGGTATCGTGACTTCACTCAACCCGCGTAGGACGGCAAATAAGATGAAAGCTAAAAAAGGATGACGCTTAAATTTAATTCCTCACTTGCACTTCCTGAAGTTGTTCGCTGTTTCCTGGCTCTGTTCTTCCAGTGTATTAAATGCTCGGTGTGGTTTTCATAAACACCGGTGCGCAGGTAAACTCGCGGGACCACTTCTCCGCTGAAATTGTAGACCAAAAGCGTAAACGTAAGAATAATAATAAGAAAGAAAAAAGATGTTCACACTCCCTTTGATCTGGCCTCACGCCATGGAAGTCCGTACGTGCAGACGGCCCGTGTCGGCTGCGCGTTTTGCGGTCCGGCTCTCGCTTCGTTTCACTTTTTTTCCCCTTCGCTTCCTCGGGCTTGTCGCTGCTATCCGTGCGTGCTGAAAACCGCGCAGACCGCACGGGGCACCGGCGCCGAACGGAGCACTGCCAGCGGCAGGCGAGGAGGGGTGGGAGTGGGGAGGAGGGTCGTCGTCGTCGTCGGTCCCCCATTCGGAATTCCGTGACGGCTGCGTTCATAGCTGAGCGCCCCTGTAGGTGTTGCCCGGGCAACGTGCAATGTCCACTCGGACATGGCCGCCGTGCCTCTACCTGGCGCTACGGCAATGCAGCACTGCGCCAGCGGAAAACTTTGCAGTGTCTCAGCATCCTCCTTGCAATGTGCACCGAACTGCTGGAATGCATAGAGCGCATTAATGCGCTTTCTTTTAACGCGATAGAGTTAAAGGATCAGTTTGCAAGAAAATCCGGTGTCGGCATTGTCGTTGTCGGCGTAGTGAGCGTAAAATCTTGAGCCTGGCTCTGGCAGGTGGTCCCCATTGAGTATCCTAGGGGATGCAGGCGGTCCACCCTGGGTCACGTGACCATGCGGAGTCGTCACAGCCTGCTCAACCGGATAGTGAGCAAACTGCCCACCGTAGCAGATGGCAGTTAAATTAATGATTGGTTGCTCGGGAATAGCAACCTGGGTCGCACAAGTCCCACTGCTGGGAGCACCTGCCGTCGCTGGGCAGCGGCGCATCGTTTAACCGCTGCACCACTGCGTCAGGAGGGGTAAGAGGACTGGCAGGGATCTATGTAGGCAGAGTACAGAATGAGAATGACTTTCAAGGGTATGAACCTTAATGACATTAAGGGCATGAGACCTTAATGAAATGATGCTATCGCGTCATACCTTTAAAGGTACCCTGCGACGTACATAATGCATGGGTTTTTATTATTTGTATGCAGAGTAAGGGATATTGTGAGTCCTAAACGCGCAATGAGATCACCGAAATAATAATATTTGATATTTTAATCTTCGCTAGAAATGCTTGTTTCGAGCCGATGGTGTCGCAACGCGGCGGCCATTTGCGGCAGCGGAAATGAGGTGGCATCCAGATAGGGCGCTGCCTTCCTCATTGGTTGGGCGTCCAGTTTGCTTATTGTTCCTTTATACTTGCGAAATTGATCCAAAATATTATGTGTCTGAGTACTGAAAGCTTTTCGCATGCCACAAAAAACTGGAAAGAAGCAGGGAAAGCGAACGAAAACTAAGAAGAATTCAGCTAGGGGCGACACTTTCCATTCCGCTTCAAACCTTCGTGGCGGCCAGCGCTGTTCAAAAAACGTTGGCTCAGACCAGAAAGCGCGCGCGTCGAGACCGGCCGTGACCATACCAAGACGGCAGCGAAAAAAAGCCAGTCGACACACCTGGCCCGAAATTGTGAAGAGAAAGGCCGGACAGGAGACGGGAGTCGAGTTTGGGGGGGAGGGGGGCTACCGCTGACAGCCTTCCAGTCCGACTAAAAAAGAAACTTCGGGGAGCTTCCTTTGTCGTTAGTCGCCCCTGCGCTGACCACGGCGTCGCGTACACGGGGGGAAGACGCCGTCAAAATGCGCGGCTGTCTACAGCCCCGGCAAAACAACAACTGCATGCACGCTTCCGCTGCGTGTGCGCTAGGCGCGGTTCTGATTGGTAGCGCCCAATCTCGGTACTGGGTGAGTGAAATGGGTGAGTGAAATGCGTTTTCGTCTGAGCATTTCATTTCGAATTTTCAGAGTGGAATAACTTACGTTTGCATGCTCCGATTTCAATAATTCTTTTTGCTCTGGTCTCTGGAAAGCATGATGAATCTATTTAATGATATTAACAGGTACTGAAGAAATCATCGCGGTGCCCCTTTAAGGTGGAGGTTAAGTGTGCCGTCCAATTTATTGCTACGGTCTTAATAAGTATGTGCAATGGCTTGTAAGAGAGTAACAAGAAAAAAAAAGGGATCATAGTTGTCATTAGTCTGCAAGGAATGTGAAGCTATCTAAAGCAGCGATGCTCAGATAATAATGCACTGTCATTAGTTCCTTCGTGTTCTTGCAGTTGCCCTTTTACTCAGCATTAGAAACGCCCATCTTCAAAGGCAAACGACCTTGGCTGTCGCATACTTCGTATTTGCACCCTTTGCAGCACTGATTTGCGACCTACCTGCCATCTGTTACCTGCACAGTTACACTTTACCTTGACTTTGCTTCTATTCCCATCTTTTTGCACTCTGTTAATCTGCAGCGCTGCACAGGCTGTTAGAATAAAAAAGGCTCTGTGCAGTGTTGGGTTCCAGGAAACTTTCCTGCTTAGTACTCTGATAACTGAGAAGATAAACGGAATCTATGATAGTGAAGGCTAAAGTGGAGCGATTGTGATAATTTATCGGGATATGGTGCCTTTGCACTTGAGCAAGTGCATGTTTGAGTGAGAGATAGAAAACAGAACAGGGAAAAATAGAAGCAAAGAGACTTGAGCACAATAGGTGACCGTTTGGTGAATTTGTATTCCTGTTTTCTATTGTGTGTGTGCTTTGTCACGCAGCTGCAGTATCACTTCATAGGTAGACGGATGATAAAACTGCAAAACCGACAAGTATTCACTCTGCAGGTGATCTGCGGTACAAAAGGAACAGAATTTAAATAAATGTTGTACTTCCAGATTGTGTGCTTTTTCCCATGCGGACTGAGACTACTGCAATAGAAGCAGAAAATTAGCGCCTCCAGAGAGGGACGCTGGCTACTGCGAGCACGGTAGTAAGAGCTATTACAAAGGGGAATAGGTGAAGAGGGAGATAAACGTCTAGATTTTCCAGAAAAACAAATGTCTATTTACTCTGCTTTCGAAAATCCGCGCATGACGCACCGTGCGCATAGTGATAAAAACATTAGTTCAGTTTAGCCGCCGCGGTGGCTCAGTGGTTATGGTGCACGGCTGCTGACCCAAAAGACGCGGGTTCGATCCCGGCCGCGGCGGCTGGAATTTCTTTGGAGGAGAAATTCTAGAGGCCCGTGTACTGTGCGATGTCAGTGCACGTTAAAGAACCCCAGGTGGTCGAAATTTCCGGAGCCCTTCACTACGGCGTCTCTCATAGCCTGAGTCGCTTTGGGACGTTAAACCCCATAAACCAAACCAAGCCATTAGTTCAGTTTATGGAATCCAGGAGAAAGCTAGTGGATTTCAGCGAATGGAGCTTTACTTGTTTTTTCGCCATTGTACCGCATGCAAAGGTGGCGCATGGACACTACCTATGTTTTAACAATTCATCGTGAACCACAAAGTTATCTGCAAATTTCTGCTAACCTTACGGAACATGCTGGACTAAATCAAGCAGAAAACTGGATGAGCGTTTTACTCGATCTTTGACTACTTTATTCCTGGCTGCACTATTCCCTGCTTCGTTTCCTCGCTCTTCATGTGTCGGGTAGTGCAGTCACGCGTAAGTCCAGATAAATCTCTACGACTTTTACAATCTTTCGTCCGCACACGCGCACGAATGCATCCGCACAACTGCATGTTTCGCCTTGTTTTGAAGTTGAGAGCGTGGAGGAATCCCGTCTGGCCGGGGTGGTACATTTGAAAAGGAAAGAGACGCCGACCAGTAAAAAAGAACGTTGTTGCCGTTTCGGCATCCAGCACCGAAACCTTGTTCACAGTGTATACATCACCAAAAGTGGTTCGTTTAAATAGGTCTGAATAAGCACATCAGTGAGCGTTCATTGATCGGGTTTAGATTTCCGTCGTTTCGGTTCAGCGTTTGTGACCTGGTCTGTGTAATTAGGGATTCCAGATGTAGCCGTGGTGCTCTAAATTTTTCGGTAGCGATGATTCTTGCCTTGTCCCAGTCAATCTTGTTCGTTCACATTGTGTTCAGTCAGATTTACATATTCTCTTGTTCTTGGTGTGAAATTTATTAGAAGACTGTGCTGTCTCGCTTAGAAATGATACAGTATGCTGCTACCATATAGCCAGCACAAATATACAGAGAATAAATGTTGTTCTGTCGTTCGCTGTCTTGGCGACAATACTTCTTGTAGTCGCTGCAGCGCTATTACTTCTGTTAAAAGAGGGTATGCTATAATACTACCAAAAATACCTTGTCAGTACAATGGCGCGAACCTCGGTCGATGGGATATATTTCTGCCTCAAAATACTATAAAAAATTTAGTTGCTGAAAGAGTGCCTTTCATCTTTCACTGGTGTGTATTAGGGGACTCTGAGGTCAGTCTCTGAAGTGATGGCAAGTAACATCTGCAGTTAGCTGTTCTCATAGTGAGGTACCAGCGTCCGATATTGGCAAACAACTTCTATAGTTCAGTTTAGAAAGTGGGAACTGTTACGCTGAAGCAACGTGGTCAACCGACACGAATCTAGAAGTCTCTCAGCATCCGTGAATCTGGTGGCTCAGCATCCGTTGTAGCTTAGTTAAATGTCATGAAACCTAACTTTACTTTATTTAGGCTTAAATTTTGTGAACCTCCTTTTCAGCCATATCTGAAATGCCAGAGTAAGGAGAAAGCATTTCCAACGCCTTCAGCAAAGATTAAGGTACGACTCGCGTCTTTCACTCTTGCTTAAAAAGCAAATATGTGCACATCAAAACGCATGCAGTCTAAGTGTCAATTTCTTTTTGTTATGGTGCACACCATGCCGCACGCATTTCACTGCAAAGAAAACCAGCCTCTCTGTGTTTTATTCCACAAAATCCACTGTCATCATCCTTTATGCAGTCATTTCATTATCGCTCTGAGCTAGCATTCTTCATGCGTTGATTGCGCCCAAAAGGTTGGTTCTACCCCCTCTCGCACAAATACCTTCTATTTTTCCTTTATATACACAAAAAGAAAGAACATTTTTTGACATACTGTAAGACATATTTAAGACATTGTCATCGCCATCATCAGCATCATAATCAGCCTGACTGCATCTACTGTAAAACAAAGGCATCTCCCATCTCTACAATTTAGCTTGTCCTGTGCCAGCTCTAAATCAAGCTCTAGTATTCTTTACACCGCTCTGTGCTAAGGATTAAATACTATTAAAAATATACCCTATATCAATTTGTACAGGATATAACACTAAAGCCCAAATGACGCACAAACTATGGAAGTTAGAGGTTGCGCACGCAAATATCCAACTTACTGAATCAGTATGCTGTCATTTTTGAGTTACTATCGGCCAGCCCATCACAACACAGAATCCTGAAAACATTGAAACATATGTAAACATTATAGAGGAATAGATGGAGCACTTTCTTAAGTCATGTGGTCTTTTTTTTTACGTAAACAAATAATGCGTGAAATTCGCAATACTGTAATTAGAGATATTGCCCGTAATTTATAACTTTATGTATTTAATTTTTCTCTGCAATGTGCATAAGCATGCGTAGAATAATTATGGTTTTCTTGATTGATCGTGTTTTTGTGTGATATCTAACTCTGCTTTACATACACGTTTAGAATGCAATGAAATTGAAATTTGGTTGCTACGAAATTTTGTTTAATGTACTTTACTGGAAGTGTTCCGATTGAATTATATATGTACTTGCCACTGCTATAAAGAATCGGATCCCCTGTTGAGGTGAAAAACGTTTTTCGGCTTCTAATTCGTTGGAAATTTTGTAATTTCGTCCCCAATTAAGGGCAACTAGTACATATGCCTATTGACTGCAACCACCTTCCCCGCGGACATTGCTTCCACCTGTGACTGCGCACTTTTTCGCAAGCTTTTGTTCGGTTATTTTATTCTTGACAGCTGACTTCTAAGCTTTAAAAGTTGTTCTTTGCTCTTTTCATGTATAGTTCTAGTCGTTTTTATGCACTTTATTTCACATCATGTTCTTATTGTTTCGTAAGCACTTTTTTTCATGCACGGTCTTTGCCACGTCTATGTTTCTTCCACTCTCCTCTAAAGCCATGGTGCTTGAGGATACAATAAACAAATGAATAAATCAGTTCATCGTGTTCATTCGCTTCAAGTATGTTGTATATTTCATTATCGCTTGCCGCAATCACAAAGAAAATCTTAGGTGTAATAATTTGATTCAGCAGCCTCCGCATAAATGAATTTAGCTTTATTTTCAGGGCCAGAAGTAAGACTTACGGCACTACTCTGTGCATTATTATCTGAGGCGTTCTACCCACACACAAAACAAAAATAAAAACTTTCTTTTTGGTTTACAGGACAGATGCACTAAATTATGGCCAGGTTTTCTTTACACTTATTCGATTCATGTTTTATTCATTACAAGCGTCATCAAAGTACTCGTGTTTCTCTGCGTAGAAGCTCGTTTAGTCCCCCGTTTATATCTGCCAAACCAACTCGCCTTAACCTTCATGGTATAAAGGTTAAGTGCACGACGCCGCGAAAGCCCGGAAATAGCAATATGGCAATGACAAATTGATTAGACGCGACCAAGGAGAGGCCTTTCTTTTTGAATACGCAGCTTCGTCGTCAGTATAAGCTTCGAGCAAGGAAGCTGTGCGTACCATCAGTCCGCGAGGCAGCCCGTCCGTTGCTCCCAGCGATTCAAATTTTTAGACGAAACGTTTTCTAAAGACGCTTTCTAAGAGCCTGAGCAATGCGTTCCGCGAGTACCGGCTCAATGTTGACGGTTTCACTCCAGCTCCCCCGAATGGCTGGTACGCGTTCGTCGAGACAGAAAAGAGAAAAACAAAACAGAAAAAGGAGCGCCGGTTTTAAGGACGCTCTCTTCGTGTCGATGCGTCCCTTTCGTGGCGCGCTCCTCTCTTCTGGATTTCTCCTCCCTTTATCGCTCGCTTCCACGGCGTGCCAGCCCCGCCGGTGTGCAAATGGTAACTCGATTGTGGCGGCGAAGAGAGGAATACGTGATGGCGGGGTCCCCGCGCAAAACACCGTTGCCCGTGGGTCGTTACGTGTTTTCGTTCGCCTACACGTTTCGTTTATGACCGTCGGTTCTTTTCCGCGTTGTTCTTGCTTTTCGGCCCTCCCTCCCTCCATGCTTGCCTGAATGCCTCACCCCTTTCCCTCCTCCATTTCCACTTCGCCCATTTCGGGGCGCCCTCTCTTGCTTCCCCCTCGTTAGCTGGGCAGAGGCGATGAAGTTGTCGGGGCAACCCGCGCCCAGGTACGACAACACAGAGCGCTGCGCCGGGGTGTCGCCCGTCCGACTTCATCTCTCGGGGCCTCAAGAATGTCGATGCTGCCTCGCTAATGCCGATTGCTGTGTTCAATGGAAGGATGCCGCGCGTATTACCATGGGAAAAGAAATAGGGAAAGGTCCCTAGACGACAGCCCGCTGGAAGGACCAGTCTGGTTGTTGCTATTCTCTAGCTGACCTCGTTAAGCTTAGCTTGTTACTTCAAGGCCTGCAACTAAGACAACATGGGCCCATCTTCCGCAGTAGTTTGGTTGCGCAATTAGCTGCAAAATTTGGCGGACATTGAAGTTGTCGCACACAAACACAAAGACAAAAGGCTAAAACAATGAGGCGCTTCGAGCCTTGGTAATGGCAGTGAAATTATCGTGAAAAATCCGCGTGCACATACGAGCACGGACATTCCTTCGCTTGCAGTCGTGTTCCAACTGTGCATGCAAGAGGCAATTAGATTTTCATATCTTACCTTGATGCTTTCTAGCAGGGTCGCTTTTGTTTTGTCTTGACTGCCATGTTGCGAATATTCTTTATCGTGAGAGAACTTCCTATGGCTTTGAAAACCCGTTAATCAATGCGTGAGTCTGACTTGCGCTAGTAATTTCCTAGTAAAACTGGAGCAAAATTTCCTTCTAATGACAGTAGCGTTGCTTAATATGGCGTGATTCCCATAAAATTCGGCTGGGGCTGCGTAAACTAGCTAAAGAGACGTCCCTTAATTGCAGCTGCTTTTTATTGCGCTTCCCGGCATCAGTACGGTTGCCTTTTTAGTCCTGGCTGCATCCGTTGTATCCAGCTACATCATTAAAACCTGCAGAGCGGGCCTGCCTGCAGTTTCTTGCCGCAAGCAGAGGTGCTGAAGGCCATCGAAATCTAAGAAAGGCGCTCGAGATCCAAAAGCGCTAGGCAGGCGAAGCCAGATCAGAAATGCTCCCTCGCCTTGCGTTGATTCCATTTTAAGAAACCTTTTCGCCGGCAAGTATAGCGTTGATGTCTCAGTGGCGCGCCCAAATAGAATAATTCATGGCATGATATGAGCCCGTCTAACGCAATTCATCCTCCCTCCTCCTCGCCTTAAGCGTAGAACAAAGGTCGATGGATCATGTGTGGAGTAAGATATGCATGTCGTAGCGTAACAAAGAATGTTTATTTGGTACCCTTGCAAGTAGGCTTTTGTGCGTCGCATAATGAAATGGAAAGGCACGGAATAACTGCCTCTACCTGATCTTTTCATGACTGATCTGCTTGGTAACTTATAAATATTGAAAGGTAAGCGCTGATATTGGTGCTGGGTTAGATGGTGAAGTCTAGTTGTGTCGGCTAACCAGACTTGCTGATCAAGAAAGCGATAGCAGCGACATCAGTGATAACAAGACGAGGTATTTCACACCTACATACACTTTATACGCGACACTGCAGGTAAATAAAGGGATCGCGTACTCCTTCACGCCGTCCCTGCGTGACGCTGCAAAAAATAAAGTTTAAAAAGCTTGTACAAACGGCGCAATAAAATAAACATGCATGAATTTTGTAGCAACTGCAAACTGCTATTAGTGAAGTCATTTTAATGAATCCAGCAGTCACCGAATCCAAGCAAAACACAGGGGAATGTTTTTCTTCAATTTTTGATGTTAATCATTGGCAAATTAGTTGCGCAAGCGTTCTTTACACTCAAGATTATTGGTTACAAAGTAGAAGAAAAAACTATGTAGTGCTTAGGCGCTCATAGCCCGCACTACATGATCGATATGCTGATTTGGGCATGACGAGAAACTGGAGTCGCTTCATTAATATAAAAGAAATTCTGAGCTATAATGTGCACAAGAATATTAACATAACATGATCGTGACAAAGGCGGTACTCCTTAGATATGCCCTAGCGTACTTTCCAATGAACAGGACATAAATTTTGTTTGTTTTTCGTATTTATAAATTATGCTTGCTCGCTTGCTTTTTGCACGCTGCCAAGCCTTCTGTTACGCGCTTTCTGAATGTAGTTAGAGTTCCAGAAACTATTTAGCAAGGGCGCCTTAACTTTTCGTAGTGTTTATACGCGTATATCTTGTTTTTACAAACTTGTTGAACAATTCAATAAGATTCAGGAAAACTATTTCACTTATTATTTCTTGAAGCCAGCAATGTTTCCAACCGCGTACTCTTGTTTCTTATTATCTTTGCATCGTGGGCCTATATATGACAATAACATTAAAGCTACGTAAGTTCCAAGCAAAGGGAATATTGACCTAGCATGGTAATACGACTGCCATATGGTCGCGATTTTTTTCCTTCGAACTTGCTGTTTAAATACCATTCATTACCTAGTTGTATCGTCCTGCTAGCTGCTATGAAAGTGGGTTAATCGATCCCTTCGAGTTGCTCAAAACATCTTTTAACCGATCAACATGCTCGGGAAATCTCCCTTGTAAATCAAGAATTTAAGTTGAATAGTTGACTAACCGTCAGGAAGGGAGGCGACGTTGTTCTACAAAGTAGTCGCCTATCTCTTGTTTTCGATTTGAGCAGTGGTGTAAAAGGGAACTGGGCTGGAATGCACGATAAAGGAACTGCTGCAGTCGTATTTGGCAAGGTTAATGATGTAGAAGACATCAGATGCAAAACATAGATATGGTCGTTAAGTGAATGAACATCACCAACCTTTCCAGGCTGTAGGAGCTGAGGCTTGCGTTTATCATCTACCATAAGAGCTCGTTGTCGATGGCTACCAATGTCATGCTGCAGTCATGTAGAATCATTGCACTTCCACCATTCTTGTGTGCGGAACCAAGTAATCAGAATAATAATGATAAGTGTGGTATGCGATAGGTAAAACAAGTCCCTAAAAGCATGACCTTTGTAAATAACCGCCTCAATGCAATACAATCGGCACACTTAAGACAGTACATAAGAAGAAATACAAGCAGTCAAGGACACAGGAAAAAAAAAAGCAATTTCATTCTGGTCTTTCCGGAGAGATTTGCATTGGTGGAGCCCGCCATGACATAATGCTCAGTAATGGCAACTTCAGTACGCCAGTCTGGCTTTGTTGTGTGCTTAGCTTATGCGCTCAGCTGCAGTCGCCGCGTGGGTGCACAAAGGGACACAAAGGAGCTTTTCGCCCGTTTCTCCCGGTTCGCACCCCTTCGTGGAATATTCAGAGACTTGAGCAAGCCCCTTCTATTTCTGGAGGGAACGCAGAAGACAGCCCCACTTCACCTGCTTCTTGCCTTCTCAACCGTATGTGCAACGTCTTGTCATTGACAGTGAGTTGTATGTCGCAAGCCCATGAAGAAAAATAAGAGGATTAAAGCGTAGTCTACTCGACGCAGATGGATGCCGTTTATTGGCGTAGTCGTTTATTTGCTCGGATGCTTTGTGACATTCCACAAGAACCAAGGAACCATTCGGCGCGCTAAGGTGTTGAAATTATAGTAGCACAGACTTGACCATCTATATTTAAAGACAGAATAAGCACGTTTTTGATAATATTCAAATGCTCATTTTGTAAATGTTAGTTAAGTGCCGTTCATTCTGAGTGTAATTTAATTTCTTATTCCTGCTTCCTTGTTACTTTTTGCTCTTCTCATATATTGCACTTTAGTGCTTATATCCCAAACCTTGTATGTCCGGTTTACATTTTCATTCTTCTTGTTAGTCACATATGCATTCTGCGTTTAAACTCACGCAGTTGTTACCTTTTAAAGCAATAACTATGTAGACACTAATCGTTAACACTGCATTTAGTGCGCTTTTATTAACACTTTTCCTTTATGTTGTGTTTCTTTTGTCTTTTACTTACATTTTTGGGCAAAGTCTGCGTAGGCAGTCGCCTGAGGACGTCAGACCTTTGAAATCTCCTCCTTTATTAAAATGCAGATAAAGTGAAGTGATATGAACTCAACTGAAATCTTTGCGAAGAAAAAAAAAACTATAGTTCCTTGTCAGTTGCATGAAATGCTTTGGTCAGGAAGTGTTGTTTCCATATTAGACCATGTATGAGTAGTTTTCGTTGTTCCGCAGCTCTGGTACTGTGACAGGCACTAATTCGTCACCCTTTCAATTAAGAATTGCTTGCACACGTTCCGGAAACTCGGTGAAACAAACCTGCAGTTTTGTAGAGGAATAGGGAACGAGGGAGGAGGGGGCGTCGATACGACTTTAGGTTGTCGGTTGTCACGATGGCATACGAACTCAATTTCAGACTCACCGCTGTCTGTACTGCCGCTTTGCATTGCTCATCGGCCACTCTGCATATGTGCTAATCGAACTGCTGTGCACACAGTGTACTCGCGCAGGACCTAGAAAAAAAAAAGCGCGTTCTTGAATCCGATTTCAGCTTGGTTCCACCAGGGGACTGCTGCAGTAGTCCTTCCGGATACACGCCTTCATAGCTCCCGAAGCGCTGCACGCTTATGAAGACAAAACAGTGAATATAGACATACTCACTGTAAAGCTGTACACTCGCACAGAGTAAATTAGTAAGTTGTTCGTGCTTTTGTGTAAAATTAGGCCGAAATATACGTTTATTTCTCAATATTTGTCTTATTCAGTTGTTTTGAAGGGCTTCCGAGACAGGAGGCACATAACCGCTATCATGTCGACGTCATTCCGCTCGCCTAACCTTATTTCACAAACTGTATCACCATCCCACCCTCCACGACGACTTCTTTTTGCCACACCCTGCAGTCTTTCCTCGCCGCGACCACGATAACAAAATAAAACGCATCACATGCCGTTCATTGCTCAACGCGAAATCATTCATTCCTCGCACTATAATAGATTGGAATAACTTGCCATCACACATAGCTACTGAGGTTAACCTACAATCGTTTCAGCATTCCTTAAAGCAAACCATGGACTAACAGATTTGGTATTTTTGTTGTATTATGTGCATTTACTGAGTATTTTATTCTGCGTTGTTTGTTGTGTTATTTGTGTACATTACTAGCTTTAATTCATTACTACGTGTATTTTGTTTCAAGTGTCTGCCATATTTTTATGATTGTATCACCCCCCGCCCCCACTGTAATACCCTCGCACGAGGGCCCTTAGGGGTATTGTAAATAAATAGATAAATAAATTTATTCATTGCGGAGCGCTATCACTCGCCACTGTTCCGATGCCTTTCAACCTGGGAGAGCGCATTATGAAGAACGTCGCTCTGAGTCCGGTGAAGTTTTCTCACAGAAAGCGCTGTGTGGTATGTAAATAACATTCGATGCTTTTGGGAAGAAGCGAAAAAGGACATTCTTTCGTACCCCTCTTTTTCATTTTTGTTTCTGGCTTGCCCAGCCCTTGCATTCCAATTTTTTTTGTACCTGTAAAGCGTGCTTCACGGGCAGTGCACTTGTGTGTTAGGCGAAGCGTGTTGCTACAAACGAGAAAGGTTTCTTCTTTTTTTTTTTCATATTTCCACAAACAGGAAGACGACCGGCTCGTAAGTCGGTGGTTGCCCCTTTATGATGGAGAGCGGGGCTTGGGGTCATAGCATGGCTGGACATGAGGTATATGACAAGCATAAAATGTGTTCTGGTTGCCAGATCAGGACGCGGCTCACCGAAGGCAAAGCGCTTTATCGCCTTTGACCGCCCTTTACCGGCCATGGCCCCAGCAGGCAGCGTGAAAGGCTTCACGATGCGATGACCTTATGTCAGATAAACCACCCTTTTTGTGTAATGAATGTCCGGACAGGTGGGTAACAGGAACAAGGTAGTCACCCCTTTGTCCTAAGTTCATCGACACCTTCCTAAGCATTAACGAAGCAACGTTGTGCACTCACGCGTAACCGTAGCTTTGATATCTACTCTCCAGATGCATGGCACGCCTCGCAGATTTCAACAAGGAGATTTAGACGCTCAAAACAAGCTCCATTTAACTTAGGAAGCACCTGCATAACTTCGTTCTCCCTTTGCAGGAAAGCTCATTTGCTGTTTGAAACGTCATATATCCCCATCGCTTCCTTATAGTTAAAAAAAAAACACGTCATGGTAAAGACAAGATCAGTCTCTCCATGGAAGTTTTACGCATTCGTCTCATGTTCCAAAGTTCATCGATGCACATTTTTTAGGAGAAAGCTGCGTGTCCAGAGATACTATTGCTGTAATCCCATGTATACTTAATGCAGGAAGGGTGATGCTGAAGTAGATAAGGAACCTGCGTGAGTGCGGCCGGAACTAGATAACAGTATTAGGTGTCGCCTTTCTTTGTGCGTGTAAGTGCCCCTTGTGCGCCTCTATATGACATCGCCTTATTTGTAACCGGGCATTTGTAACAGCTCTGAATACAACGATCTGCGTTCCTATATTTAATTAACTAATTTTTCTTCTCGATAATTTTTGATCTCCTAAGTTTCATGTGATTCCCAGCTTTTAATTATGCAAATAAGCCTCTCGCTTAATTTGGAAACGGCTAGGTGCGCTCTTTCAGAATCATAGTGGCGTTGCTTTTTCTTCGTTTATCTTTAGCCCGCCTTCTCTCCACGTGTGATTCGCCACAGACATATTTCTTGAAGTGTTGCTATCTTAGACTAGTTTGGCTTACTGAAATGAGTGTTAGCTAAGCGTCACTAACGTAGCTATTAGCAGCGAATTTGTTAATTATCATTGTAGAGTACGTTATTAGGTGAACTGTAGGCGACAGGCATTACTGTCGGCGACAGGCATAAATATCTTTCACCAGTCTAGAACTCTGGCAGCTTAGCACTCATATTCCGCACAATGATGGCATCGACTGTGAGGATTGGGCTGAGGGAAGGGGGTGCTGTTCAGTGCCTCGTTTGGCCATGCCACCATCATGGTTGGCCTATAATAATGTGATTATGAGTGTCGTAGGGTGTGCCCTTCTGTGCAATTGGAACTGAGCTTATAAATGAGCCCATTATGCCCGAGGCATATCCACTACATGAAGCGGCAAGCGTGGAACCTTCGAGAGGTAAGAACGGGCGCGTAACAGAATGCTTTATCCCGAAGTGCGTTAGATGAGATAACACAGCCACAAACAACCACCTGACTCATATCGTTTGTTATTTAAGGGGCGCCCTTTTTTTTGGTGTCTTTTGTAGTCAACGTAGTAACAGAATGTTGGAGCAAAATGGCACAGACGCCGCTGGGAGAGTGAGACGCCGCTGGGATGAAGTTTCTGGTTTGGTACACTGTTGCGCTAGTTCTTACTTGAAAAAGCCATTTCAAACGCGGGGCTTGTATTTGGTCCGGACTTTTCAGAACAGCGAAAACCAGACGCTTTGTATCACTACCGTGCAATATTTAGCTGCAGACAAAACAGAGATTTCTTTTTTGAAAAGTCGTCGCCTTTCAAGAAGAGAACATTCGTGAGCTGAAAAGCAGTGGGGAGACAGCAACGATACGGAGGTTCATATTGTAAGACGACTCACTGGCGTTCTGAGACAAGTGATGCAGTGTAATGTTACTGTTACTTACGAAACGGTATATCGTCTGGAAAAGTGGGCCCGCTGAAAGGATATGAACCTGGTGCTATTTTTCTCGAAGATTCATTCGAGCTTTCGCCTATCCTGTACTTTTCACTCTTCTTTGATGGTTCTCCAATCTAAACAATTGCGTAGAAAAACTTGTCTGCCTTGAAAGTTGCCCTGGAAATCCAGTTGACCTGAATGTGGCCGCTGGAAAGCAAGCTCAGCAACGCCCTATGCTACGTCTCTTTCAATACGCAGACTAGATAAGTGGGTCAAGCGCCGGTTTTCTGTAAGCGAGCGCTAACGACTTTGGGCCGGCACAAGAGATCGCTTGCAAGGAAAGGCTCTGCTTCCAAGATTTCCTGCCTTTCCAGAGGAAAACTCTAGTTTCACGTTATTTCTTCCGTTTTCGTTGTGTCAGCAGTCGTTAGGCTTGCCATGAAAAATAAGGTTGCTGGTAGCCGGAAAATTTATAGGCAGAACGATGCTTCCTACGCCTTCTTCAATTAGAGCAAGAAGCAAAGAAACCGCGACGCCATGGTGTACTAGACCGCGGCCCCACGAGCATCGGTCGACGTTCGCGTTAGCGCACAGCTCGGGCTGAATGTGACCTTTCGAGTCATTTCGATCTGAGAGACGCCTCCACGCATTTCTTCGGATGAATGGCGTGCAATCGGAGCCTTCATAGCCTGCGATGACGTTTAGACACGCGGTTTTTCTTCCCGATTGTCGGAACGGCGCCTCTGTATCGTCGCCATTGCTGTATGTCCACACATTTCTGGGCGCCCATTGTCCATCATATACAGACACGCCGGCTGGTGTGCCTACCGGACACGCACAAAGGGGGAGGCCGCGTCTTGTCAACTTTGGAGCAGCGTTCGTTGGCGCCCGCCGCAGCAGCGGTTCTCGGAACAACGGTTATGCGTCGCGCGTCAGTTTCTCGCACTCTGCCTCTCGCTCTCTTCTCGACAGTGCAGGGGGTATGTGTGAGTGAGTGCGGTAGTGAAGCGAGGAGGGTAGGGAGGGGGAGAGAGACGGGTGCGTCCAGCCGGGGCGGGTTCCCAGCAGCGTGCATGCATGGGTAGGTCCGATCAATTACGGGAGTGCCATTAGGCGGACATGCGAAGAACCAAAGAGAAAAAAAAAACTGAAACTAAAACGAACGAGTGGACTGAGAATGAAAAAAAGAAAAAAACGAAAGAAGGAGAAAGAGATTTGCCCGTCCTCGTCGTCGTGTGTCTGTTTATTCTCATGCGCGCAGCCGCGGCAGCCACCACGCTCTTGGCTTTTATGTCCACGTTGTACTCGTCGCCGCTGCCACTGCCGCAGAGTCTGACTGCGGCTAGTCGCCGTGCTGCCGGCGAGGTGGCCTTGTTTCGGGAAACCAAGAGGGGGAGCGACGGACGGGCAGCCGGTGATAACGCAGGCAGATGCATGCAACCAAAGGGAGCGGCAGAAGAGGGGGTAGAAGCAAGATAAACAACAGAGTCCCCGCCGCAGAGAATATAGCGCGTCGAACGAAAAACTACAGGCAGAAAAAGTTGCCAATGGAGAAATAGAGAGGGGTAGAAAGAAAGATGAATAAGAAAAAGAGAAAGTGCATCTGTACGACACAACGTGTGCGCCATGAATAAGAGATGCGCACACGTTTTTGCGATTGCGATTAGCGGCATCTTTTGTCAGACGTGAGCTTTTATACGCGACGGTTTTCTTTCTCTGACCCGACTCGCGCTTCCCGCTGGGGTTCAAGCAGGCGAGAATGGAATGCTCGCGGGGAAAGCGGTGATACAAAATATGAAGAGGAGTAATCGGATAAAGGGGGTGTAGGGTCGTTATACACCGGTTACCTTTTTTTAACGCCGACGGCCAGCAGTAGCTTGATACCTTTGAGCCTGACGCCTCGCATTCGCGTCTTCGTGTTTATACGGGACGCATATTCAACGGCCGGTCGGAGTTGCCTTGTTTTCTTTGTTTTTTATGCTTTTGAGGCAGAACACACTTCAACCTCTCAGTTGTATGGGCTCTGAGAAGCGAAGGGATTTTGTTGGCACGCTGGATCACTTATTCTTTGATGGATCCTTTGTTGGCATATTCTAAGCCAAAACTTTATTTCTTTTAAAGTGCTGGGGCTGACAATGTTGAGAAGCTTCCAGGCGGTGAGGACACAAAATAAATTTGCAGAAACATATAAATGTAGAAATGTTCTCTAGACTGAGCTCTTTTTATTTTATTCATAATCTGGTGTCTGATGGGAAGTTAACTGTAACAAAAATGTTTTTATAGTGGGAAAAAGAGAGCGTTGTAGGGGGGACTTTCTTGACGCTGAAGTGCGTTGAATGAAATCAGTGGCGTTTTGACGGAGCGCATTTGCAGACGATGGAAAGTATATTTTCATCGATTCAGTAAAATAATTTTGAAGTTGTGGCGAAGAACGAAAAGGAATGGCGTACTCCTCTTAGACTCTAGAAGTCAGGGCGCGATGTTGGGCTCGTTTGTTGTTTAGAGAACATGACGTGCGCTGCACTAATAGGGAAGGCTGGCGAGACTGAAAAGGTGGATTGTCTGTATTTCTTTTTTTTCTGCGTCATCCTTGATTCATGAGCGCAGTTTGCGACCCCCTTTTTTTTTCACCAACATTTCCAGATTTCTTGAAAAATGGTCGCTATTTTTCACTATAATTGATATATGATGTGCTCCGGTGCGGTGCCGGGCCTGCTACATTCGCTTTTTTTCGTGCATTGTGCTTTTTTCTGATGCTTTTTGCCTTAGAATACGGGCTTCGCTCGACCGCGATACCTTTATTGCCGTGCCACTTCAGTACTCCGTTCTCCTCATTGTTTTGTTTCTGTGGTAGCGTTTCTACATTGCTTCGTGTATGGTGTACTAGTTCAAAGACACTAGGGTTGTTCCTGTTGACCAGAAACAGATTGATTGACAGGTCGATTGACTGGCGATTAAATAGGGCAAAGGAGGTTCATTCGACGACCTCCTTTTGTCTGTGCCGCGTCTACATCAATCGCGCTCTCTACGACTTCACAGTTCTTGCGCCGCACAGGTAAAAAGCCGCCTCGACGAGCGAGCGGTACTCAGAGCCGGCGCCAAATGGCCAGACGGCTGTCCCTTGACGGAAGAAATCGAAGCTGATCTCCGGCCCGAAGTCACGCACGTGGCGTGTTCGAAAGGCTGCCGCGGCCGTATGCCTTCTGTCACGAGATGCCGTCAGTCGATAATCAACGCTACAAAAAGGGGCTTGTGTCCAGAGGGGTCGGCTCAATGTGTGGGCATCCCAAACTTCGTACTTTCGCTGCTTCTTGTTCACTGCAGCTGCATGCTGCTTTTGTTCTGGTTGGAAGGTTACATTTCTTTTGTTTGCCCTACAATCGGCAAACGAGCGTTTGTGTCTCTTGCGGGTATGTGGCGCAGCCTAGGGAGGAGGTTTTTCACTATGCTTGGGCCGAGTAGAGATCGATGCCGAGAGATGGCAAAGAGCGAACCTTTGCTGCGTCTGTTGTGCTGGAGAAACGGTTACTGGCCACTAAAAGACATTAAACATCACTTCTGATCTGTAGCTGATATACTGATTCACTCCACTGATGTGCTAGGAAAAGAATCAGTCAGCAATTTTCTCTACTTGCTAATATTAAAAGTTGCAGCCAAGGCTCTTAATATATGCAAGGTAAGACGCTGTCGACACCTCGTGGAAACAGAGCAGCCAAGGCGCCATTAGACCGTGCGGTTCAGTCGGTAGATGGCGCCAAAGCACTGCACTTGTGCAGTGAAAGGCGGATGCCTCCAATTCAAAACGGTCAAGATGCTGCGAAGGCCCCGGCAGGGTCATTTACTTTACACCACACGTCTCCCTCACAGTCAGAGAGAAAGAGACGAACTGAATTCTCTAATTACACAGTCCTACAAAATTTCACTGAACCTCCTCCGTCGTTCGTACGGAGAATGAAAAGTTATTGCAGTTGGCGATTCATAATACCTAAGAGGAAATTATGGAAGCACACCTCACCGTACAATACGAAAGACTATCAGGCATTGAAAATGGCCCTTTCATCCCGAAAAAATCAGGAATGCAATATAAAGGAAACCGAACACACACCTTGCCATTCCTAATAAGGGAGTAATTACTCATTGACGTCACTAAGTAAATCAAGTCTGATGCAGCTCCAAACGGACACTTTCTTTAATCCGTACTATCAGCGTCAATTGAAACGCGAACAAGCCAATTGAAACGCGAACAACACAACTCGCAGATATTATACTAGGGAGGCAAAATACATGAGCAGTTGATTTTGCCATTGAAGCCGAAAAGACCGCTCTTCTGAAATGTTAATAGCCCATGACTGTATTTCACCTCCAGTCTCTAATATGCTTGATTTTTTGTGCTCGCGTTCCAGTTGTTTTGTTCGCATTTCATTTGACGCTGATAGTACATTTACTCCAAATGGTTCCCAGAGCGGTTCAGCCCGTCTTTCTTTCTGCGGACACCAAAGGCAGGCACACTACAGATCACTCATGTAATCAAGACAAGCCATCGAGGGTCTGCAGCTCTCTACCCAATCGCCGGGGAGGCTACGCTGCTCTGCTCGGACTCTGGGGTTCAACTTCGGGCCGAAGAGGTCGCCGAAAGACATTTTTGGTCGGCCACTTGGCGTCCCGCCTAGAAAAGGAACCCACCGCGCGGAGGGGAGCTCCACCAAAACCTGCGTCTAAAACCTCTTCTTCAATAAATTTTACCTCCTCCCCCTGCTCCTTGGGTGATAATAAAATCAAGATGGCGAACTAAAAGGCCTTGTCAACTGCGCATGTACTGAGTAGGCTAGAAACGTATATACCCATTGTTGAAAGAAAAAAAAAAACTTGCTGGAATTAAACTTCAGAACGCTCCTAAACTGTCCTTATGTTTTCGACAGGCCGTATTTCAATAAACGTACTATCCTTTATTTCAGGAAAATATGTAGGGATGCCCCGTTATTATACGCATTTCGGTCCCCGAGAAAAGTTGTTCATAAGATGAGTCGCCCGTACTAACAAGTTCTGAAGAGAAACAAATAACGTGGATATGAGATAGTCTTAGCAAATTACAGGGCATCATCGACGTCTTTGTTATCTGAAGAAAGTGCATTGTAGTTTGAGGCACCTCCCGGTCCATCAAATGAGTTATGGCGTCTCTTCTAGGACAGCTGTTGACACTTCATTAACCACTTCAGCATAGCAGTACCTAGTCGGCTGACAGCGGCTTAACGCAACAAATCAACGTAGCAGAAGCTGATGATAGAGTTTTCTTCACATCCGTTAGGGGAAAAGACCCTTGATCGAATACTTTGACAGTCTGGCACAAAACAGTAAAACAAAACAAGGCACTGGGATTTATGCACTTCCTTCGTCTGGCGTAGTGATTTCAAAGTATTGGAAAGGAAATATCTGGTTGATAGCCAAGGTTATATTATCATCGGCGTCCGAATTAGCGCGATAAAAAAATATTAACGGGCTCTGTAGCCTGTTCATTATCCTTGTTCATTGGTGGTTTATTGGTTCGTTATTGCTGTTCATAATCTGAGCCTCTAGTTTCCGTATTAAAGAGGCGTAAATACTTTGAGAAAGATCAGTGTGCAGCAAAACCACTCACAGTTCAAGTCCTTCATTTCACGAGGGTTGTACCAACGGTGCTTGATTTTCCGCAATAGCGAGAAAGATCAAGGCTTGGAGCCCCGAGTCTACACTATTGGCGAATCAGTGACGAGCCACTGTTTTATACTTATTCCAGCCGATCGGCCGCTTAATTCGGGGTGTGAGATTTCAATGATTGCAGAACACTGGAACACTACACTTAACATGTTACCGACTACATAGGCCTGCTGTTGCATTGCATACTAGGTTACAGTCGTGAGAAAAATAAGAAAGAGCAGAAAAAAAAACATGACGATAGATTTGCGTAGTTAGGCCGAATGCGAATTAGGTGCTCTAGCACTTCGGTTTTCACTTAATTTCCAGAGTTTGGATCCGTTGTTCACAGATGGAAGTTGTTCGGATAGGGATAGTGGACTAAAGGGAAGCTGAAATCGTTTTCAAACTGCATGAATTGCAGCCTTTGTTCCGTGGGCTGTGTGTGTGGCCTTTCTTCCGCGTGCTCGTCTTTTTGCACTTTAGTATTCATTATGAATCTGCACCAACATGCCAAACTTTCTGCCCTCCTTCATGAAATGCAGTGGTTGAAAAGAAGGGGCCCTGTAAACCGTGTGTTTAAATATTTTCTCGATTCTGTCGGTAAAAAGAGCCGAAATCGCTTGTTAAAAACCTGTCACCGACAGGCCCTCATCGCTTCCGGGAGCGCCGGGTCAGAGGACGTCAAAAGTGGAGAACTGCTGAAGTGACGTCATCCGCGGAGAGAGGGCCGGCATTCTTTGCTCGCTCGCTTCACTCCATCGAGTTGTTTAGTGAACTACAGATCAACGAAATCTTCTGCCGGTGCCATTTGTTTTCTTCAGTTAAGTCGTTTTGTGCGACAAACTGGGTGTATGCAGCAAACCTAAACTGCTTACACAGTATATGTTACAGCACCCATGTTTCTCTTTTGATTTATTTTCTGCATGCTCGCAAACGTTTTGCCTTCCCCAGTTGGTTCACATTCATGGCCAGTTAGAGCAACTTCCAGCACTGTTTTATAACCTAGTCACACGGACAGTTTAAGCACCATTATGCTCAATCGCGATTTGCCGTTGTCACACAGCGCACCAACGTTCTCGGTTACGGCAAAAAATGGCCCCTTGAGTGCAGTGAACGAAGTGACGCGGTGATCGGCAGAGCAGAGCTGTATGCGCAAATAACGTTATTTACAACGCAGTGGATGTACGGCGCCGTCCGGTGACAACATTGCCTCCAACGCCGTATAACGCCGCGACTCCCGCAAGCCGTCCGCGCCAAGCCTCCTCCTGTAAGGCGGATCTGAGGCACCAGCGTCAGAAAAGCACTCCAGAATTCGCTGTCATAAACAGTGGGCCCTGGGAGAAAGAAATGTCAAGAAATGATTCCTTTTCAAGGATTGCTGACCCGTACCGGGTTTCTGGTAGCAGTGACTGCAGCGGTAAAATTCTGTTCACAGCCGCATAGCAGCTGTCGCTGGCACGGCGGGCCCGGTCGCATGCACGCTGGTTTCTATGCTAACGCGTCGCTGAAATCGGTCTTATATCTTTCTTTTAGAGACAATGAGGTTATCTGTAAGGTGGTGCCATGAAAAGACCATTTAGTATAGTGGTTCACAACTCCAAAGCAACGTCCACTGTGGCTTTGATGCGAAACAAAGTAGGCCTAACGATGACCAGGGAGTTGTGCACTGCCAAAAGTCCCGTCGTCCGCCGCACTCGCAGGCAGCACTATTGCTGCCAGTTCGTGGAATTCGGCGCTGCGAGCGTTGCGAACTTGTCGCTTATAAATTCGTGATGCGTTAAGGTTCGGACCTTTTTCGACTTCACGACGCTAGAATGCGGAGCTTGAGCACCGTGGGATGGTGCTGCAGTACGCCGTTGCTGCGCCGTCCAACCGTGAACTCACTCCAGCTCACCAAGTTTAGCATTCTATTGCAGTTCTAAAAGGCTTTCGGGTGTAAGTAGGCACCTCAATGTAAATAAATAAACAAATAAATTTGTTTACCTCGCTCGATTCGTGTAAGCATCCGTGCCGGTGATTTGAATTAAATTGTGTATACATGCGTAACAAGAAGTTGGTGCTCCAGATTCTTTGCAGCAGGGAGTGCCCAATAGCGCCTTGATGCGATTTTCTTTTTGTTCTTCTGTCACATGCGCATGCATTTACGCAAAACATGCGTGCCAGTTGAGATCGCTTTCGCTGTCGACGCACTTCATAGCGTCGTTAGTTACACCATTATCTGTAGCGCTGATGGTTCGAACATGTATGGTATGAGTGTAAGCTGTTCGACACTGCTTGATTAATTGATATTTTTTTCTAAATTGAGTTGTCAAACCACCTGGAGCAATGCGCTACGCAGCAACACCGTCGGCGCCGGCCGTAGATCCCGCGGGAGACGTCACGAAGGTCCCGGCGAATCTACGAACGCACTACAGTGCGGGCAGTTGCCGCTAAAGGAGGGGTCGAAATGTTTTAGTGCTGCCGGGCACAGCAAGTCATTGGTGAAGAGGCGGAGAAGGAGCCGCTCATCCGCCTTCTTGAGGCCTTTACAGGGGCTAGGGTAAAGGCGATGACTATCATGATAACATTTTTTAATGCATAGACCGGATTAAAATTGGGTTCCTGATCGGGTGGGGAGGAGAAAACAGCCCCGTGAGAGAGCGCGCGAGAGGCTGCCTTTGTCGCCTCGTTTCCTGCCAAACCCTGATGAACAGGGACCCAAGCAAGGTAAAGGTGTGCGGGGTCCGTATCCCGTATGCAATTTTGATAGAGCCGATAGGCTAGGAAGGGAGTGCAGCCTTGTTCGACGTTCCAACAGGCCCCTCGCGAGTCGTTGATTATGTATTTTGAATCGGAATGTGAGGCCGCGAGGGCAATCGCGACTTCTTCTGCTTGTGTTGCACTGAGGGCTCTGAAGGCGAGGCCGTTAACTGTGTTGCTGTTGTGAACTACCGCGGCCGTGTACCATCCCAGCCACAAGGCATCCTTACTTCGTAGCCCCCCGCTTTTGTTGGAAACCCGGCGGACCATGCGGCCCACGTGGTCCCCAACCTTCCGGAGTTTGGTCAGGTTCGTGGATGTAGAGTACGAGTGCCCGTAGCTCATCACTTTCGCGTATGGGACCACTCTCAAGAGAAAGAGATATGTTGTGCACTTTTGTGAGCGGCGGAGGTGCACAAGTTCCGATTTTTGAGGGGAACATTAAAGACCGCAGCGGCGGGCGTAGCGGTCTACTATCGTCGCCGCTGTTTGCAGGCTGGTTTCAATGTCCCCTGTGCTGTCCTGCATGGCCCACAGAGTGATGTCATCGGCGTAGAAGGCGTGCTGCTCGCTGGCGACACCACTCAGCTGGGCAGGCAGGTGCATGACAGCTAGATTGAAGAGCAGCTAGGAAAGTACCGCGCCTTGGGGGGTTCCCCGTGTGCCGAGTAGGTTGGGACCGCGCTCTCTATCTTGGATGCGGATGTAAGATTGACGATCCATTAGAAATTGGCTTTGTATCGAAATGTCTTGAGGCCACAGTCGGTCTGGCTTAGGTTAGTGAGTATGATCTCCTGTGTTACATTGTCAAATGCCCCTTTAAGATTCAAGGCGAGTACTACCCGGTCGTTATGGGGGTATTCGAAGGGGTCAAGGACTTCTCGATTGAGTTGCAGGCGGACATCCTGTGCGGATCTGTGTGGGCGGAATCCGAACATGGTGCTCGCAAAGATGTGTTTGTGTTCAAGATATGCAGATAACCGATCCCGCACCATCGTCTTCATTAGTTTGTCCATACAAGAGGTGAGAGAGATGGGGCGGAGGTTATCTGTGTCAACTGGTTTGCCTGCTTTAGGAATAAAAGTGACCAGAGCCGTTTTTCAGTCGATTGGCAGGAATACATAGGAATTCATAGGAATACTCGAGCTGGAGGTCGAAATCCACTAAGTTGGCTGTGTAGTCCTTGTGAACAAGAAGCCAAGACGCGGGATTTTGTTGGAACGTCGGCAGCTCTGACCAGCTCGGATGAAACGAGTCAGAAGAACCTCATCGAAAGAGCCCGGACAGCAGCCTACGCCAATGGGGTTCCGGACTGAGAGCTCCAACTGGCGCTAAAATCTCCTAAACTATTTCATTAAAATATTTTCCCCACCACCACTGTCACTACCATCACATAGTTTAAAGCACGACTGAGGTGTCCACTGTTCCAAGAGGGCAGTTTATGTGCCTTTCCTTTGCTTTCCAAGCTCCCGCTCCATTGGTTTCGCAGCTTAAAGCGCGAGTAAGGTGTCCACTGCTGGTTACAATGGAGAACGGTGGTGGGGCTAATGAAAAACTTTTTTTAATACTCAAAGAGAGTTTGGAGCTGACGACGGCGATGGCAACGGCGATGGCGACACCGCAAAACGCAGAAATGGGCGCCAGAGAGCTGAACTATAAAACCAGTTTACCAATTTACCGCCACGTAGCTTAAAGCACGATTGGGGCGCCTTCCTTCTGCAAAGCAAGCTCCTGCTCCATTGGTTTCGCGGCTTAAAGCGCGACTAAGGTGTCCACTCTGGTCACAACGAACAACGGCAACGGCGACGCCGCTAAACGCAGAAACGGGCCCCAAAGAGCTGCGCTTTAAAATAAATGAAGCAGTAACTAACGATGTGCTCACACGTAGCGCAGATCGCCTACCTACTACTGCCTGCCGGCTCAGCTGGGTGGTGTCACCGGCATGCAGCACGCCGTGTACGCCGATTACATCACCCTGTGGGCAACGCAGGGGAGCACAGGGGACATTGAAACCGGCCTGCAAACAGCGGTGATGATAGTAGACACCTACGCCCGCCGCTGCGGTCTTCAATTTTACCCTCACAAATTGGAATTTGTGCACCTCCGCCGCTCCCTAAGAGCACAACTAAAATCTCTGTTCATCTAGAGAGTGGTCCGATACTCGTAATCTACATCCACAAACACAGCCGGCCAGACACTACATTGGCCCAACTCCGTAAGGTGGGGGATCAGGTGGGCCCCATGGTCCGCCAGTGTCCACCAAACACGGGGGGCTACGAAGTATGGATGCCCTGCGGCTGGCAAACGCCTTCATATTTTCTATTCAACTCCCTAACTTCACCTACGGAAACAAGAGGAGGATGCCCTTGAAGTAATCCTTCGCAAAATTATTAAGCGTGCCTTTGACCTCCTTATCACTACTTCAAACAGCCGCCTTATGACCCTTGGGGTGGTGAATACTTTCCGGGAGGTCTGAGAGACGCACCTTACAAACCAGTACAAGGACTTGTCGCAAAATGGAATCGAGTGGCCGCCTTCATGCTCGACTCCATATCCAACACACGACTCCCATGGAAGACAGGTTTCACATCCCAGAACTGTGGAGACGCGCCCTTGATGTGCGACGTCTTCCAGGCAACCTGCCACACAAAGACCAGAATGGTCAGCGCCTGGCACGAGCGGAAGCCCTAGCCCGACATTATGGCAACGAAACAGGTGTACACTGCGCGTGGACGCTTCCGGTCCTCACCACGGGGGATGATACACGGTCGCGGTGGATCACAACAGCAACACAGTTAACGGCCTCACCTTCAGAGCCAGCAGTGCAACACAAGCAGAAGAGGTCGCGATTGATATCGCGGCCTCACATTCCGACGTCCGGTCGCCGCCTCTTGGACCGGCTTCACATCAAACACGACTACCACATTGAGGAAAGGGAGAGAGTGCCAGAACCCTGGAGACGCGCCTTCCGGGTCCGACCCCTTCCCCGCAACATGTCCAGAGAAGACCATAGCGGTCGTCGCCAGGCGCGCGCGGAAGCGTTGGCGCGATACTATGGTAACCAAGAACATGTGTATTACGTAGACGTTGCCGGCCCACACCACGGGGGGTGGTACACGGCCGCAGTCGTACACAACACAAACACAGTTAACGGGCTCACTTTCAAAGCCTACAGCGCAACACACGCGGAGGAGATTGCCATTGTTCTGGCTCTCACGAAACCCAAGTCAAAACACATCATCACCGACTCGCGAGGGGCCTGTCGGAACTACGAGTTGGGCTGGGCTCCCCCGCTTGCCTGGCGCATACTGGAATATAGCTGTCGATCTGAAGATCCAACTCCACGCAACCTGATTTGGGCCCCCGGTCACCAGGGACTCCAGGGAAACGAACAGGCCGATCAGGCCGCCCGCGCACTCTCTCCCCGGGCTATCTCCCTGTCCTTGGAAGGGTACTCCCAATCAGACAATCTGGCCATTACATTCAAACAAATCACCGATTACTACAAGGAGGAGCACCGGCGCTACCCGGCCCCTTGTAAGGGTCTGGATCGCGCTGACGAGCGCCTCCTCATCAAAATTCTCACTAACACTGTACTGTGCCCGGCGGTGCTTAAACATTTCAATACATCCTTTGATGGCACGTGCCAGTTCTGTGGCGAGGTGTCTGACACCTTCCACATGGTTTGGGCGTGTCAATCTAACCCATCTATCCCCCCCCAACCCCAACCCCACCAGAGAGGACTGGGAGGCGGCCCTGCTCGGCTGTCAAGACCTGAAGAGCCAAAAGGCCTTGGTTCAACGGACGCGGGCGGCGTTGCTTGCCAATGGGGCCCCGGAATAGGGCTCCACCTAGTACTGTGAGGGGAAAGGGCCAATAGGGTCCTACCCCAATCACGTTTCTGTAAAAAATTTAATTGCTTATAAATGTTTTTCACCACCACCACCGATTCAAAATACATAATCACCGACTCTCGAGGGGCCTGTCGGAACGTCGAACAAGGCTGCACTCCTTTCCTAGCCTATCGAATATACCAAAATTGCATACGGGATACGGACCCTGCGCACCGTTACTTTATATGGGGCCCTGCTCATCAGGGGTTGGCAGGAAATGAGGCAGCAGACGCAGCCGCCCGCGTGCTGAGACGCTGGCCGCGAGAGAACGCGAAGGGACGCATGCCATATCGGCTCCGTCAAGTGTCGCTAATTCTTGGGGCGCATCAATTCGGCCTCTCAACATTTGAGCGAGCGGATTCCTAACATCACCAGGACTCTGGAGCCACCAAATTTCACCAGGTGGGCCCAATTTTCGCATTGCTAGGGGCGATTTCCACTTTGCCGCGAGGAGTGGACGCTGCGCCTAACGGCTGCGTCGCTCCCGCGGCGGTGACACCCTCGCTACATCTCAAGATGGCTTCTCAAGCCCCTCTAAGGGGCTACGACCCTTCCGAAATGGCCTGGACGACTGTTCCGGCTACCCAACCTGAAGCTCCTGCGGAACCTGCGCGCTTCGAGCACGAGGAGCTCTTCCAACTCGTCAACCGGCGCGGCAGAGCCGGCTCCAACAAGCAGGCTGCCACATCGCCGGACTCCCAAGCTACGCAGCAAGGCCTCACGCACGGGCCTGCCTCATCACTTAGAAAACAAGCTCAGTCGCGTCTGTGGAAGCCCCGTCCTATGCCACAGATGCATCCTGAAGATTACGTGGTCATCCTCAAGCCCAGGGTCACCGCCGACCTACGGAATACCTTCCGACGTGGTGAGTTGGGCAAAGCTCTAAACGCACACCTCGGCATCTCTGCTGCTGAGAACATTCTCAACATCGTCCCCGCCTGGGAGCAGAATCTTCTCGCTGTAGGAGTACGGAATCCGCACCTCGCCGATCGCCTGCTCGGCGAAATCGGCTTGACCACAAGCAAAGGCACCCTGCCCGTACACGGGCATTTGAAACAAACTGGAGACGTGTGCCGTGGCGTCATCGGAGGCATCGCCGACGACGAAACCAGCGCAACGCTCACCGCCCAAATTGTCTGGAGAGGCGGGCAGATTGCAAGCATTCGCCGCCTTGGAAAATCATCCATCGCGGTGATCACCTTTGTGGGAAAGGTGGTCCCGCGGTACGTCCACTACAACGGGGAACTTACCCCCGTCCGAGAATACAAGCGAACCGTGCCCGCCTGTGTAAAGTGTGGTACTGTGGGACACCGCACGGACACTTGCCCCACGCCGAATTCGTCTAAGTGTGGCCTTTTCGGCCAAAATGTGACTGTGACGCAGGATGGCCCTGCGCCACACGAGTGCAACCCGACATGTGCAATCTGTGGACTAGCCCACCCCACAGGCTCGAAAGATTGCACGGCAAAATTCCGTCGACTTCACCTTGCCGGTGTCAAGCCCTCTCGACATGGAGGATTCGAAAAGCCAGAGTCTGGAAACAGACAAGATCCCACCACCGGCGGAGCCAATGGCGGCGCGGTACATAGCAATAACGCCACTGGCTCGCGCGAGGAAAACGTCAACGCGGCTTCCTCATCTCCCGGACAGAAGACAACGGGAGAGAAGAAGAGAAAGAAGAAAAACAAGAAGAAAAAGCAGGCACCGCCACCGCCCCCTAGCAGAGACTACGCCAAGCACTTTCCCGGCCTCAAACCAAGTGGCGCTGCCGGAGCCCGGGCCCCGACGCAGCAACAACACACTCAGGTGAGCAGCTGGGCAGGGGTTGCTTCCTCTCCTCCCTCCCCTCCCTCCCCCTCGTCCACTTCCCCCTCCTCGGCTTACGGCGTAGATGTCGAAAGCCGCAGACAAAATGAGCAGCTTAGAGCACAGATCGCGCAACTGCTCGCCAAAATTCAAAATTTGGAAGAAAAGCTAGCTGCCGCGACGGGTATCCCGAGTCCCGACGCCATGGAGAGTGAGCCCGAACTGCCGCCCGCGTTCGCGTCGGCAATGGCCGCGATGGAGGCGCGTCTCACCTCCCAGCTTCAGAAAATGGTAGAAACGGCTATGAACTGCATGGAGTCCAAATGCTCGTCATCGGTCCCTGCAGCCATAAGCCGCTCCATGAAATCGAAAACCACCCGAACCAGTCGGCGGTTCGAGGGGATCCGAGCCTTCAATACGCACAAGAAAATTATCTGTAATCCCAGAGACGCGGCATCGCAGGACTCCAACCCCGCACCCCCACCCAGTGCTAGCTGTAGGCCAGAGTCCAATCAGCCCCCGTCTCTCACCTCCAATCCTAATGATGGCGGCACGGCCTAACAAGCGTTCCCCACCTCCGAAAACACACACGTTGGTAACCGTAACGCAATGGAATTGCAGAGGCTTCAAGTCTCGGCAGAAACGCGCGAACCTGCGCCTCTACCTAGAAACTTTCGAGGCTTTACCCGCCGTGGTCGCCCTCCAGGAGCCAGGAGCGGCGGCGAAATTGACAAACTACGTGACGTTCCAGCGAGACCCCTCGTCGTGTCTCCTCGTACACAAGTCGTACACAGCCACCGAAATCGACCTCGATCTCAACATACCGTACTCGTACGCCATGGTAAGGATCCTTCCCCTTCGCCGATCGGATCCTCCCCTGCACGTACTGTACTCAATGTATACTGCTCCCCGAAACTGAAGCGAGTGACCTTCGCAGACCTCTTTAGCCGTGCACTTAAAGAGGCGGGTCGCGACCCCCTGCTGATTGTGGGCGACTTCAACGCCCCTAGCCAGCTATGGGGCTATCGTAAGGAGGAAGTGCGCGGACTCATGCTAGCGGAGTTGGCGTCCACACTGGGCCTCACCCTCCACACCGACCCGGCATTTCCTACTCGCGTAGGCAACTCGGTGACCCGAGACACATGCCCGGACCTCACCTTCACTCGAAAGCACGAGCTGATGGGCGAGTTGGTTGTACATGATATGATTGAAACAGCGCAAGGCCGAAGGCCAAAAAAAAAGAGAGCAGAGGAAAGAAGGAAAAGGACAACACAGCGCTGAACTAGCAACTGACATTTATTTGGCACGCTGCGCGTATAAATACATTCAGGCACCAAAATAGAAAACCACGCATAGAGCAATTCATGCACCAGGATCCCTGCAAGCAAACACAAACTAAGAAGTGCGATTCAGGAAGCGAAGTTCTTTTTGTGATAAAGACACTGATGCAGCACTTACACATGTATCACCATACTTCTTGATATTCGAAGCCTCGATAATTTCCCGGCAAAGCTGGTCTTTGTTCCTAGCAACAACTCGGCAAAAATTAAACTGTGGGGTGCAATCACATTCACGGCAATGCGTGCTAAGGTTACGAGACTCTGTTATCTACATTGTTGCGGTGCTGCCTGAGCCTATCATTTAAGCACTGTCCAGTCTGGCCAATATAAAACCTATTACAAGTGAGAGGAATGGAATACACGACATTTTTTTGACACTTCACAAATTTGCATTCATGGTTTTTGGGGCAATCGGGGGAAGTTTTCCCTGGGTTGTTGACACGCGTACACAAGCTAGATAACTTAACGGGGGCCGAAAAAACAACATCCACTCCGACTCTTTTACCAACACTTTTCAAATTATGTGATATCTTGTGGATATAGGGAATGGCTGCTACTCGCTTACTTGTTTGACGTTCAGAACTGGCGGAGCATTTCAGTTTCTTCAACAAAACTTCGGCCACAGAAGAAAGCACGTGAAGCGGATAGCCACTAGCAGTAAGCCTCTCTACCTGGTTACTAAAGCTGCGTTCGGTTAGATGTAGACAGGATTTTGTAAGTGCACTCCTGAAGCTTGACATGACAATTCCTCTTTTAACAAGCTTCGAGTGCGCGGAACTGTAAGGTAGCAACGGTTTATTGGCCCTAGGCTCGAAGGACCAGCACACACTGCAAGGTGAAAACTTCAGGCTCAAGTCTAGAAATCTAACTGTGTCCTCTACAGGAACTTCATGAGTAACGTCCAAAGGGGCAAGAACAGCGGAAAATACACCACAAACTTTGGACACTTCCCTACTAAATTTAATTTTTGCCGAGTTGTTGCTAGGAACAAAGACCAGCTTTGCCGGGAAATTATCGAGGCTTCGAATATCAAGAAGTATGGTGATACATGTGTAAGTGCTGCATCAGTGTCTTTATCACAAAAAGAACTTCGCTTCCTGAATCGCACTTCTTAGTTTGTGTTTGCTTGCAGGGATCCTGGTGCATGAATTGCTCTATGCGTGGTTTTCTATTTTGGTGCCTGAATGTATTTATACGCGCAGCGTGCCAAATAAATGTCAGTTGCTAGTTCAGCGCTGTGTTGTCCTTTTCCTCCTTTCCTCTGCTCTCTTTTTTTTGGCCTTCGGCCTTGCGCTGTTTCAATCATATCACCTTCACTCGCAACATAAGACACGCAGACTGGATCAACACCGAGGATACCCTCGGCAGCGACCACTGCATCATCAACACCACTGTTTATACACGCCCCCTAAAGCGCCCTACCACACTAGCACGCATCCCCAATTGGACCACCTTTCGCCAAAATTTCCCGTCCGACAGCAACACGAACATCACAGAGCAGGGATACGCAAACTGGTCCCGGTCAGTCATATCGCACCTTCGCTCTCACGAGAAGCAGATACAGCTCACCGAGGTGGTCACGGACGTGGACAACCACCTCCTCCACCTCTGGGAAGCGCGCCGCGGCCTCACGCGCCGCTGGAAGCGCCAGAAACACAACAAGAAGCTCAAAGCGCGCATTGCGGACCTCACCCGGCAGGCAGCAGAGTACGCGGCCCAACTCGCTGACTCAAACTGGGTAGACCGCTGCAACACGGCGGCGAGGCAGATGTCGAGCCGCAACACGTGGCGGCTTCCGAGCCCTCATCAACCCAACACATACCCGTACAGAAACGCAGAAGCAACTACACAAAGCCATGCACTCATTCCAAGGAAATACAACGCAATTGGCACAGGCGCTCCGGGATCGCTACCTGTGCACAACTCAGGACGCCCGCAGATCGGCCTACTCCTACGCTGGCAGAGAAAACTCGGAGTTGGATAAGCCTTTCCAGCTCCACGATCTGCGGGCGGGCCTGGCCAAAATGAAGAGGGGCACCACGCCGGGCCGGGACAAGGTCACCGTCAAACTTTTGGCGAACCTTCCTGATTCAGCATACCAGTGCCTTCTAGAATACATCAATGCGATATGGACGGGGGAAACCCCGCTCCCCATTGACTGGAAAACGGCCCTTGTCACCTTCATCCCGAAGGCCGGAAAACCGATCGACACGGACAACCTACGCCCCATCTCTCTCATCTCGTGTGTGGGCAAATTGATGGAGACGATGGTGCGGGATCGGCTGTCCGAGTACCTCGAACAACACAACACCTTCGCGGACACTATGTTCGGATTTCGCACACATAGATCCGCAGAGGATGTCCTGCTCCAACTCGACCGCGAAATCTTGAACCCCATTACACACCCCCAAAACGACAAAATAGTCCTTGCGCTCGACCTGAAAGGAGCGTTCGATAACGTAACTCACGAGATCATACTCACACATTTGAGTCAAACTCACTGCGGCACCAATACCTTCAATTACGTTAAACAATTTCTCACGGGCAGACTATCCTACATCAGAATACAGGACGAAGAGCACGGACCTTTCCTGCTCGGCACGAGGGGGACTCCACAAGGCGCGGTGCTGTCCCCTCTGCTATTCAACATTGCCATGATGCGCCTACCCGCCCTACTGGGTGCGGTCGAAGGGGTCCAGCACGCGCTGTACGCCGACGACATCACCATCTGGGCTACGCAAGGGCGCCTGGGGGATATGGAGACCAGCCTGCAAACGGCCGCCAGCATAGTGGACCGCTATGCTCGAGACTGGTCTGCAATGCTCCCCGCAGAAATCGGAATTCGTGCATTTGCGTCCCTCGCGCACATGCTCGACCCACATCAGTCTCTCGTTGCAAAGCGGTCCCATTCGCGAATCCAAGGAAATCAGAGTCCTCGGACTTTTCATACACAACCAGCGACGCTGCGACACAACACTCGCCAAGCTCCGGCAGGTGGGGGACCAGGTGGGCCGCATGGTCCGCCGGGTTTCCAACAAGCGCGGTGGGTTACGATGCAAAGACGCCTTGCGGCTGGCGAACGCATTCGTGACCAGTCGAATCTTGTATTCGACTCCCTATCTCCACCTGAGGAAACAGGAGGAGGATGCCCTCGAGGTCATCCTCCGCAAAATCATGAAACGAGCGCTGGACCTCCCGGTCTCTACCTCTACCAGCCGCCTTTTGGCACTGGGGATGGTTAACACTTTTAGGGAGCTTCGGGAGGCCCACCTCAACAACCAATACACTCGTCTCAAAGACAGGATCGGGTCGCCGCCTTTTAGCCCGACTTCACATCCAGCACACTCAATTCACAGAGGAGAGATGCCGCCTTCCCGTACACTGGAGACGCGCCCTCCACGTGCGGCCTCTCCCCACCAATATGTCCAAAGAGGATCATAATGGCAGGCGCCTGGCGCTGGCGGAAGCCTTGGACCGCCATTTTCGGAGCAAACCAGGAGTCTTCTACGTGGACGCGTCCGGCCCGGACCCCAGGGGATGGTACACGGCCGCGGTTGTCCACGCGGGTAAAACAGTAGACGCCCTTACTTTCAACGCCCAGTCAGTAATGCACGCAGAAGAGGTTGCCATCGCTTTGGCAGCCTCTCACACCTCCTCCAAATACATAATCACCGACTCGCGAGGGGCTTGCCGTAACGTCACGCAAGGGTGGGTTACTCTCCTAGCTTATCGCATTTACCAAAATTGTAGCCGAGACTCGGATCCCGCGCACCGATCTCTCGTTTGGGCTCCAGGTCACCAAGGCGTCCACGGAAATGAGGCAGCCGACGCCGCCGCCCGCGCGCTCTCTCTCCGGGCATTTCCCACGGGACCCGACGCCGACCAGGACACTGATTTCAATCCGATTTATACTTTTAAAGAAATATGCGAGTATTACAAATCCATGCACCAAACTCTTCCCACCCCGTGCAAAGGGCTGGGGAAGGTCAACGAGCGGGTACTCCTGCGCCTGCTCACCAAAACGATGTTGTGCCCGGCAACTCTGCAACATTTCGATCCTCACTTCGACGGGCGGTGCTCACACTGTGGGGAGGTGTCTGACACTTACCACATGGTGTGGGCCTGCCAGCAGAACCCATCCCTACCCCCTATCCCAAACCCCACCCGAGAGGACTGGGAGGCGACCCTGTCCGGTTGCTGCACCCTCGAGGCCCAAAGGGCCTTAACGCAGCGCGCCCGGGCTGCGGCAAACGCCAATGGGGTACCTGTCTAGGCATCTCACCTAGTGGTTGTAAGGGTGTGACCCTTCAGGTCACGACCCCCAACACCTCTCCCTATGATTTAATAAATGTTTTCACCACCACCACAACCCCCCGTGTGCTTTCTCGCAGGGCTGTCTCTCCTGCCCACCCGGTCAGGAACCCGATTTTAATCCGGTCTATACCTTGAAAGATGTTACAACCTACTATCAAGATACCCATTTCCTTTATCCTCTCCCATGTAAGGACCTCAAGAAGGCGGACTAGCGGCTCCTTCTCCACCTTCTCACCAATACATTGCTCTGCCCGGCAGCACTAAAACATTTTGACCCTCTTTTAAGCTGCCCACACTTTACAGCGGTATCTTCGGACACACATGGTGTGTGCATGGTGTGTTCCGCGCATGGTGTGGGCCTGCCCTTCCAATCCGGATATCCCCCCCATCCCCAACCCAACGCGGGAGGACTTTGAGGCGACCCTGGTCGGCTGCTACGACTTACAGGCCCCAACAAGCCTTAGTAGGGTGTGCCCGGGCGGCGGCCACCGCTTCTAGGGTCCCTAACTAGGGACCTCCACCTAGTGCTTGCAAGGATCGGTGCCTTACGGGCTGATACAAGCGTATCTCCTGTCCCTTCGTAATAAATGTTTTCTCCACCACCACCACCAGATCGCCTTGAGGTCTACAACTAATGTGAGTGACACATGCTAGCTAAGGGCGACAACGCGATGACCACAAATTACATGATTCGGAGACCGCTAATTTTGTTCGCGAGTCTTCCGCGGGCTAGGAGCACAGGTAATTTGATGACGCGAAGTCTGGTGACGTGTGGTGATTCGCGGAGTTGACTGATTCGGACGGTCCAGTGGAACCACGTCATGCGGAGGAAAGACTGCGCTGCGCCTAGGGCACCAGAGAAGTTTTGCAACGGATTTAGCTCGTGGCTTTCGCATGTATGAGGCGCACTCAAAGTGATTTTGATGTTATAACGGAGCACAAGCTGCTTATAAATGTGAATGTTGTGGGCCTGCCCCTCCAACCCGGCTATTCCCCCCATCCCCAACCCAACCCGGGAGGACTGGGAGGCGACCCTGCTCGGCTGCCACGACTTACAGGCCCAACAAGCCTTAGTCGGGCGCGCCCGGGCGGCGGCCACCGCCACTGGGGTCCCATACTAGGGACCTCCACCTAGTGTTTGTAAGGATCGGTCCCTTACGGGCTGATCCAAGCATACCTCCTGTCCTTTCTTAATAAATGTTTTCACCACCACCACCACCACGCGGGTAGACCAACATATCTGCTGCAATGAATAGCTTCTGATTTCTCAGTGCAAGCGAAAAGGAGAACAAAGACGGAAAAGAGAAGATCACTTCGGTGACCCTGGGGCGTGCCCCGAATTCCTGTTGAAATGATATTTTTTTCTCTCTCTCTCTATTTCTCTCTCTCTCATTTTCAGCCAACAACAGCCGCTGAGCAGATCGATGGCATGTCGAACGAGGGCCAGCTGATCGTTCCAGCAGGCATGCCACGCGGATGCCGAATTGGGGAGAGTGGGGAGAGGGGAATTGCAGTCGTTCAGGAGCATAGGCAGTGCTCCGAATTAGCTCATACAGAAGGACCATTGAGGCGGAAGGGGTCTAAGCGGAGGTGATACATTGGTAGGGACGTGTAGGGGTGATGAGAGTTTGGATTTTACAAAGTTGTGTCGTCACCTATAATAGTAGGCCTGTGCGGCGCAAGACGGAAAATATCTTATAAACAATTGCTGAAGCCTGACCGAGCTTTTTGCTTCGTTGTGCTATCAAATATTGCAGCTTAATTGCTACTTTTTGTCGGTAGATTTTGCTTCATCTTTGACTGGGCACCTCGCATGGCTGAGTAGTCGGAAAATTATTAGAACGTATTTTCGGTCCGGAATAACAAATCGCTGTCGGTTTAACATTGCTAAGTTGTTGCAGGTAGCCACCCACGGACATTAAAGCGAAATTGAGGTGTCCACTAGCCCAGGGAGCCAGCTGTGCGCCTTTACTTTCGTCAAAATCAACGAACTGTACAACGTTGTATACTCCAATGAACGCCGGCGGCCGACTTGTTTTGTTTGGTTTTTGAGGAAAAGAAATGGCGCAGTATCGTCACGTCTTGGTGGACACCTGAACCGCGCCGTAAGGGGAGGGATAAAGGAGGGAATGAAAGACAAGAAGAAAGAGGAAATTGAATAATTTGAAAATTGGTTTTTGAGGAAAGGAAATGGCGCAATATCTTTCTCGCATCTCGGTAGACACCTGATCCGCGCTTTAAGAGAAGGGATAAAGGAGGGAATGAGAAAATATATATGTCACGTGGCTGCCACAGCACCACGCTCCTCCACTTGGTCAAATTGCGGTGCCGATGACCTTGGTTTGACTAGACGAGTAAAGCTTTCGCTTTAAAATTTCGCAATGTTTACGCTGCGCTGGCGAAATCGAGACCATCATCCGCAGCCAGCGCCTTAGGCTGTGCGTGATAAAAAAAAATTTGTCAGAGGCTTAGCTTGGTTAAGCCCGGTAAGTTGCGAAAGCAATAGCCCTGTCTGCGCCTGGTTTGGCTGGTGGTGTCTCTTGGTAGTGCTCTTAGTAAAGCTTATGTTTATGAAAGTTTTGCCCATTTGTTTTACATGGCATTATACTCACCACGCGAGGGCCCCCACGTGCTGGGAGATTTATGCGTGCCTCGGTCGCCAAAACGAGCGGCTGACGCTAACGGATGATTGTCTAGAAGCTGCCCTCTTCTTTCACTCCCACTTCCTCCCTTCCTGTACGGTGCTGTTCGGGGGTCCACCGAGATGACAGAGAATTTCCTTTCCTCACAAAGCGTTGCGTTCAAAGGGCAAGGCATCGCGCCGAACGGGTGGTGGCGTTCCTCCCTTCCTGTGGTTCGGGTGTCCACCGAGATGACAGAGAATTACTGCGCCATGCCTTGCCCTTTGAACGCACCGCTTTTTGAGGAAAAAAAATGGCGCAGTAATTATCTGTAATCTCGGTGGACACCCGAACCGACCGCTAAGCGCGCCGCGCGCGGCAGGAGCAGGAGTTAGGCCGCGCTTGGTAGCTGCGGCCTCGCTACGCGACGGAGCGAGTTGGGTCCCTGGTTTTTGCGGCAGATAGCATGACGTCACAGCAGGGGGTAGGGCCGGGAGGGGGCGCGACATGTAGGCTCCCTAGCAGGGGGTCATGCTAAAGGTCATTGGTAACTACCGGCCTCGCTACGCGACGGGCTGAAAGTGCAACTAGTATTGCTTTCACAATAATATTTTCGTGGCATATTTTACTACACAGTACTTGCACCACTGGCTGCCCACTGCGCAGTGAGCTCTCGCCGAGTTTCGTGACTTACGCCGCACAGCTTACTTTAACGAACGCACGTGGTATGTATAGTGTGATTGGGCCCCACAAGCAGCGCATGTAATAGGCCCAGTATTCCAAATGGATGGTTTCACTGTAGACCTTTGCGGTACCGGCTTTTGCCAATACGTTTCCGATATTGGGCTGATTACCTGTGCTGCTTGGCTACAGGTGTACAATTTTGCTAATTACACACTTTATTCAGAGTAACTCACTGCGTCGTTATGTCTACCGAGAATGAGTACCCGGGTTCGAACCCGACCGCGGTGGCCGCGTTTCGATGGAGGCGAAACGCAAGAGGCGCCCGTGTGCTGTGCGATGTCAGTGGACGTTAAAGATACCCAGGCGGTCGAAATTATTCCGGAGACCTCCACTACGGCACCTCTTTCTCCCTTTCTTCTTTCACTCCCACCTTCCTCCCTTCCCTTACGGCGCGGTTCAGGTGTCCGCCGTGATATGTGAGACAGATACTGTGCCATTTCCTTTCCTCAAAAACCAATTTACCAATTTATCGCTGCGAGTTTCTCTCCACATGCAGCGTCCGCGGCGCTTGAACATCAACTGCGACCGCTGTTGAATACGACGCGCCTCCGAAACAAAGACGCGTGTAATCCGCGCTCCGATACGCCCTGTCCTCTCGCCGTGAGCGACGCCAGCGCCACCCACAGGCTGCGTGTGAAGCGAATGGCCACTTTAAGGACGGGGAAGAAGCAGTTCGCGCTGTAAAATTTATTCTGAAAGACGGAAATTGTCATCACTGCTATCATCGCGAAAAAGGAAAGCCACAAAACACTAAACTAGGCCTCTTCCGGCCAGAGAGAGAGAGAGAAAACTTTATTTACAAAGGAATTCGGGGCACGCCCCAGGGTCCCCGCACGACCCCACTGCACTCAAGTGTTTATGTTCCTGAGGTCCATAACACTGGCAGCACGGCCGGTGGCGATGGTCTGCACGGCCGGGTCCTCCGAGTGCAGCAGGGTCTCCCAGTCCTCCCAGGTCTTGAGGTTCTCTAGGTCCCGCGGGGGAGGGTCCGCCGGGCAGAGGGAAAGGATGTGGAGGGAAGAAGCGAAGGGTTCTTGGCATAGGGCGCAAGCAGGAGTGGGGAAGGAGGGATGATAGTGGGTTAGGGTAAGGGGCGAGGGGAGAGTATGTGTTTGTAATCTGCGCCAGAGTGTTGCGTGTCTGTTATCTAGGGAGGGGTGGGGCGGGGGGTAGAGCTGGCGAGAGGCTCTGTATGCCTGGGTCAGCTCACTGAACGAGTGCATGCGATCCTTTGTGAATCCCCGATCCGAGGCCACCTGAGCCCGGTTTAAAGAACCTCGGGCTAAAAGGTTGGCGGCCTCGTTTCCGGGATTCCCGGAGTGCGCAGGCACCCATATCAGCTCCACTTGGCGGGGCGGGGGTGCATCGGGCGAGTCCAGTATGCCAAAAGCAGGGACATGAACTCGGCCTCGAGCAAAATTTAGAATCGCAGTTTTAGAGTCAGTTAAAATATACCGGGCTTCCGTGCGGGTTATATCAAGTGCAATGGCGGCTTCCTCTGCAGCCTCTGGGGACGTATCTGGAGGGAGAGGTAGTGTGAGGAGGGTGGATGAAGAGGAGTCCACCGCAGCTGCTGTCGCTTCATCACCCGTGCAGGCAGCGTCCACCCATACGGCGTCCGGCTGGGGGCCGTACGTTCGATGGAGTGCCTTCGCACGGGCTCTGCGGCGCTGCTCATGGTGGGACGGGTGCATATTCCTCGGGAGCGGCCTGATGAGAAGCTCTCGGTGAAGGGATCGTGGGATGGCGAGAAGGGTTGGGTCGTTGGCCGGTATTTTGATTCCCAGGGAGTCCAGGATATACCGACCTGTGGAAGTTTTTGTGAGCCTGATGTATTGGGCCGTTCGGTGGGCCTCCACCAGTTCCCCGATCGTGTTGTGGAGGCCCAGGCCTAGTAATCTGTCTGTGGGTGTGTTGAGGGGAAGATGAAGTGCTACCTTGAATGCCTTGCGAATCAAAGCATCCAAAGCGTTTATGTCATGTTTGGATAGTTGTAAGTATGGGGTAGTATACAGTACACGGCTGAGGACAAAGGCATGAATGAGGCGACATAGGTCGCGCTCCTTCATGCCTCTATGATGTCCCGAAACCCTGCGGATGAGGTGCGATATCGCGCCTGCAACCTGCTTGAGTTTCTTGAGGGTATGTTTTTGCCATCGTTCTGGATGTGCAAGCCCAATACACGGAGGGTGCCAACCTCAGGTACCGGGTAACCATTCAATTCAATGGCAATGGGGGAGCGGGGACAGCGGTGGTTCTTAGGCCGGATGAGGAGCAGTTCGGACTTCTCTGGGGAGCAAGACAGTCCGATGGTCCGTGCGTAATTTTGGGTGAGGGTGGCTGCTTCCTGTAAGGTGTTCTCTATGTCGCCGTCACTGCCGTGGGTGGTCCACAGGGTGATATCGTCGGCATAAAGGTGGGGAATGAGGTGGGGTATAGGTGGGGTGGGGAATAGTTGGGGAATAGTTGCCAATTTCCGGGCGAGGGGTATGAGGGTTATGTTAAAGAGAAAGGGGAAAGGACGGACCCTTGAGGGGTGCCGATACTCTGAAGTGTGTAGGAGGTGGAAGACAGAGGGCCGAAGTGTATCTCAGCCGTGCGGTCAGTCAGGAATGCTTGAATGTAGGCATACGTGCGCACACCCACATTCAATGGGGATAGAGCAGTCATGATCGCCTGATGTTCAATGCGATCAAAAGCTTTGGAGAGATCCAAAGCTAAGACTGCCTTGGTGTGACCTGGAAGAAGCGGGTCAAAAAGGTCGTGTGTGATTTGCAGCATGGCATCCTGTGCGGATAGATGAGGGCGGAATCCCACCATGCTATGCGGGTAGAGATTGTTGTCCGCCATGTGACTTGTGAGTCTCGCTAACACAACATGCTCGAGGAGCTTCCCGAGGCATGAGGTTAGCGAAATCGGGCGAAGGTTTTGAATAGTGAGTGGTTTGTTGGGTTTTGGTATAAATATTTCCTTCGCGTGGCGCCAGGACTGCGGGAGGTTACCCTCCCTCCAGCACTGGTTGAAGTATTTCGTAATGTGGGTGATCGATTGGTCATCCAGATTACGGAGCATGGAGTTTGTGATTTGGTCTGCACCAGGTGTGGAGTTGGCGCGGAGAGTCAGGAGGGCCGCTCTGACTTCCGTCTCCGTGATGTCGGTGTCGAGTGTTGGATTTGCTTGTCCTGTGTAGTGCGGTAGAGGTATGGGGCCGCCTGGAGATGTGTACATGGTTTGAAGTGTGTCTAGAAGGGTGTCGGGATCGTCAATGTGTTCATGTGTGAGGCGTGTCACGTGGTGCTGTGCTGCTGATTTGGTGCGTGTGGGGTCAATGAGGTGTCGGAGGAGTTGCCATGCACGTTTGCTGGACAGGTTTCCGGCGATGCCGTCACATATCTGTCCCCAGTTGGATCGACAGAGCTCCTCAGAGTGCTGTTGGATTTGTGTCTGCAGCGCGGCCAGCCGCTTTTTAAGCGTTCTGTTGTGTTTGTTGCCTTTCCAGCGTTCCAGGATGCTGTGATAAGCCTCCCAGAGGTGGGCTAGGCGTGTGTCAAGGGCCGGTGTTTCGGTTGTAGTTTCAATGTGTCGCGTGTTGTGGTGAACGTCATGCTTGAGTGATTGCACCCATGCATCGATGTCTGCGATGGGAGTGTCTGGGAGGGCGGTGCGTGCAGCGCGAAAGGCATCCCAGTTAATGAGTTCGTGTGTCATATTTGCGTGACGGGGTGGTTTGTATGGGACAGTGATTTGTATAATGTAATGATCACTGCCCAGTGTATGTTGTGTTCTGTTCCAGGTAACGCCGCGGATACAGCGGCTCAGCGTCAGGTCCGGACTGGTGTCCATGCTGACACTGTTGCCGATCCGCGTAGGCGTCTGAAACGTGTTGTGCACAGTGAGTTGGAGGTTCTGCAGGAGCAGCCAGAGCCTGCGACCTCGATGTGTCGTGGTTGTGTATCCCCAGTCAGTATGCTGACTGTTGAAGTCCCCACCGATGAGTAGGGGATGTTTCCCTGCTAGATGGTGTAGCTTTCGCAGAAGTGATTCTAGCGGGGCCATCGGCAGGGACGGGGGGTGGTATATGTTTGCTATAAATATAGAAGGAAGTGAATGTGTGTGATGTATACTTTCCGTGATCACGCAGGGCGTCTCAGACGTAATGTGATGAGTTTTGTAGGTGAGGCTGCGGTGGATGAGTGTGGACGCCCTGGGTGTGTTAGTGGTATCCGAGTGTGTAGATGTGTAGCTGGGGAGGGTTGCTCGGTGTGCAGTCTCCTGGAGAAGAAGTATGTGGGGCGTGGGTGTGATGGTGGGAAGGAGAAGTTGCAGAGGTGCGCGCTTTGCCCGGAAGCCGCGGCAGTTCCAAGTTATAATGGGGAGATAATTAGTGTTCCCCCCCGCCATATTGGATGGTGGGGGGATTGAGGAGGGTATTAAGACGGGTGTCAATTGGTATGTGTGGCTCAGGGAAGGTGTTTTGTGCTTGTGGAGGTAGGATGGGGGGAGTGGAGGGGGTTTGAAGTTGGGTGAAGCGATGGGTAAGATTATGCTCCAAGAGCTCCATCATCTTGGTAAGCATAGCGTCCATGCGCTGCTCAAGTTTTTCGGTGAGGGCGGCGGCAAGGTGATTGAATCTGGCCTCGAGGCGGGCGTCTAGCTCCTTTAGTTTATGGTCAAATTTTGCTCCGAGTGCTGCTAATTTAGCGTCTATTTCTGGGGGCACGGGAGGCGGTGTGGCGTCTGTGGTGCGCTGTTTCTTTGCAGGAGGGGTGCTCGAAGTGTCTGTGGATGATGAGCTCGAATTAATGACAGGGGGTGCGGGTTGAGGGGGCATGGAGGGGGCGGGGGTGCTTAGGAGAGAGGAAAGGCGGCTTACCTCGTCACTCAAGGCCTTGAGTTCCTGGTCTCTCGGGTCTGCCTGGGAGGACTGGGGTGGTGGGGGTTGACGGGTGGTTTTGCCGGAAACGCGGTCTGCCCAGGTGAGACGCGTGGCGTTCTTCCTGCCATTCTGCCGGCTTGTAGAAGGCGACCGGGAAGCCGTCGAGCTGCGTCTGCTGGCTGTACCTGGTTGATCGCAGCGGGAAAGCCGCGATGTACCCGGAGGAGAGAGAGCGTTCTTCGGGGACGCTAGTTTGCGGCCCCGTCCCTTGCAGTTCCCGGTGCCGGTCATATGAGGGCCTCCGCAGAGAATGCAGCTGGGGGTGCATGAGGGCACATCTTCCTTTGGGTGGGACTGCCCACAGCGGGGGCACTTATGGGATCTTGGGTGGACACACACGTCTGCCCGGTGACCAGGGATGCGGCAGTTAGTGCAGGCGTCTATATGCCCTCGATAGGGTGTGCACCTGTGGAGGGCTCCTCCATAAAGGATGGCGCGTGGGACAGGTCCAGCTCGGAAAGTGATTAAGATGGAACGCGTGGAGCCCATTCGGCGGACGTCCACGATGAGGGCGTCTGGGTTGCCGGTGATCAGGTCTTGCAGGAGCTCTGTCGGGGTCTCATTCCAATAAGCATTGGAGATGACTCCGCGTACCGCTCCATCCGGCGGGGCTATGTAAGCTGCGACGGCGAAGTCCTTGCCTTGGTTTTTGATGCTGGTTACGCTAACCAGGGCAAGCGCGTCAGCTTTTATGGGCGTGCTTACGGTGCACGTATTGTTTACGGGGTGTACCCTGATTTGGGTACGCGTTGGTTCGTGTAGCTGGGACGCCGCTTGAAGGATGGCTTCCCGTAGTTGTCGGGGTGGAAGCAGGTCCAGCTGCAGCCCGCCTCGTGATCTGAACACGACCTTGTAGTCTGCAGCAGGAAGCGGCGGCTGCTGCCGCGAACGCTGCGCAGCTGTGCGCGTTGCTTGTAGGTGCGCTGACTTAAGGCGCGCCGACTTGGGGGCACCGGTAGCAGAGGCTGCGGCCTCCTGGCTTCGGGATGGTGAAAGGACGTCCTTGGAGCGGGCAGGCACACTAAGAATGTGCGTCCAGTCCCTTGGGTCGTAGTCGTGGGGGTTAAGAACCTCTCCCTGCACCTGCACCTCCATGATGGTGTTGGTGGCGGAAGCGTCCGACGCAGTAGGCCTAGCTCCCAGCGGAGCGAGGCCTAGATCAGGCGAAGAGGTCACAAAGAAAGGGCCGTGGGTGCCCGAAAAATGGCTTAGGCGGGCCAAAAATTGATGGCGTGCGGCACTCACATTCGTAGATCAGTGGATGGTGAAATTTGGGCCGATGATGCTGGCGATTGGCGAATTCCGCTGTCTTTGTGCGGAGCCGATGTGGGGTGCGACTCCTTCCGGACAACCATCAGTTGTATACGCCAACTGTGCTCGTTATGAATACAACGTGATGAGAGCATCCGAACAAGTTAGTTTTATGTCTCGTGCAGGCTAATCAGGTCAGACCATGTTTTATTAGTTTTATCTTTGTTGTGCTGTGTATACAGCTATATAAGTACGTTGTTTTATTTCCTGGCTTACAGGACGCACTTTCAAGGAGAGAACACAGCGGCTGATTTACCAGAAGTTAGCAGAAGGGTTATGTTTGGAAAAACAGCGCGTACCCCGGACGAAAGCAGAGCCCGATTGTATCGAAGTGCAGTGCCGCGAAATTGAAATCGCAATCGGCATTTGGCAAAAAGCCTATGGTCCATAGAGTGCCGCATTACTCCGTTATCCAATCGCAGAACTAAACGAAACCAGGATTGCAATATTTCACTCTGATAAAAAGGGTCTGAGGCATCAAAATCATTGCTCATACAATTTCGTCTTATGGTTAGCGTTTATCTAGGTAGCAAAAAAAGAAAAAGCTTTAACCCTGTATTGTCCGGCTTTGCATACCTGATACATAGCGTAAAAATGTGAATAATTTTAGTTTCTGCCCGCGTATCTACTTGAACTGCTAACATATTTCAAGTAACGCACTAGCTAAAAACTACTATTGAAATAATTATTTCTTAATGAATCTGATTTTTTTTACATTTTTACCATCAAGAAGCCATTAACGATAAAGTCCTGGAAATTCATAACTTTTGTCTCACGTTTTCAATGCGTGAGAATTAATGGGTTAACAATGAGCTATTCCGTTGTCTCGGAGGAACCGCGTGTAGTGACCGTGAATGCGGTTGGATCCAAAGTGCAGAATTTTTCTCACCCGGCTGTAATCCTTGTTCCAAATGTAGACTAGGGTCGAAGATAAGGACCAATAACAGCTGCATCGCTTGTGCATAGTCATTTAGATATGTGATTGTAATTTACAGCCTTCGCTCGACAGACCTCATAATCACATCGTGGGCTTCGTAAAGGAAATGTGGGATTTGTAAATCAAGATAAGTTACCGCCTTTCTACTTTCTCCTCTGGAAGCCGGCATCGTCCGACTTAAGCCTATGACCGGCCTTTTTCCTTTTCGTTAGTACATCCAGTGCAGTGAGAAAGTGCTTAATTTAGAAGCGAGAAGATGGTGTACAGAGGCAGTTTATAAAACTGCCACGTGGTGGTTTTCATGTTCAGCAGCCTAAAGGCCCACTGTGCATGGAAAACTGCCCGCCTTGTGGCTTCTACTCGCCGTAAATCTACTCCCTGATGGCTAAGAGTAGTATTTTCATAATTCGGGTAACAATATGAGGTTGGCGGTCCAGGCTCGACGTCCAGTGACGTAATACTTACCAACAACGTTCACCAGTCCAGCCATTTTGCGCATGAACTTTCTGCGGCTGAAGTATGATCTCATAGTGAAATGCAGTCTCGCGTTAAACTTCTGCCTAATCACTGTGGCACACCATGTGACGTTTTGAAGAATCTGTGCAGCTTCAATAAAGCGCTCTCAATGGACAGCACGAGATTAGAGATTCGCTGGCGGGTGCTGATTCAGCGAACCAACAGGTGAAGGGCAGTGGGTGACCGAAAGTGGCTGCGTGATACAAGGCGTTCTGTGTTCCCTAGCGATGCCTGGACGAAGCGATGCCTGGACGAAGCGCGTGAGCTGCCGCAGAGTGAAGGCTTTAATGCCACCGCAGGCTTAGCCGTAGCACATCGGCTTACCTTTCGTGGACGCATAGGTCGTTAACTGCGTCCTAAGCTTAGCGGCCGCGGTTCGGGTTTCCCGTAGAGCTTTCCGTATTTTCTCGCACATTAGACGCGCCAGATAGGGAAAAATGTAATCTAAAGGTCTGCATGTGAGCCTTATGAGAATTTCGGGTAAAGGGTCGGATTCACAATAATGCGAGCAGTTTCTTTCGGATTGGCCGCAGTCTCCACTGCCTCCGACGCACATTTATGCCGATGGATCATAGAAGCGCGCATAGGTCAGTCCCTCTGGTCACGGTGCTGATATGCGACAGCGTAGATGACTCTTCAAAGTCCCGGTGACAGCAATGACTGAATGCGGTCCTGGATTGAGAATTGCAGCGATGAAATATATACTTTACCTGTGAATAAATAGTTTGCAAATTTACGTAGGAGATGTGCAGTTGCGTGCAAAAAATATTAGCACAGATCACTGGCTATCAGAAATGGTATATCTCACCACGCGGCGCTGCGGTTCGCAGACCTGCCTATCGGGCCGTTTCCATGTGTGCAGCCTAGGGGGGGGGGGGGGGGGGGGGGGGGGAGGGGACGGCATCAAGTAAGCTTTATCAAGCGTGCGCCGCCCGAGCGCCGAAGTGCCGACCCTACGTGACTGCGCATGTGGCATTTATTTTGGCTCAGTTATCATGGTAAACATGACTTCTTTTTACAACTTTTATTTCTGCGATGGTTTCTCAAAAGAAACTCGCGGGAACAAGAGATGATAGCGCTGCTTTTAGCCAGTAATTTTGCTGGTCCGTGACAGTGCGCTGAACCCCCATAATACTGTAGAATGGAAGCGGCCCGACACTCTCGTTATCAGCCTCTTCGCCACCCGCAGCGCCACGCGTTGCCATTCCGGCGCTCCGCTGTTCCGTCATGTGTGCTAATATTTTTTACTCGCGACTGTACAACTATGCAGTCAGCATACACTCCCTTTCATCGGGCAATTGTGCGGGTAATAAGAGGATTTCTTCCTTCTTGCAAGGATTCATATAAGGGTACGTACAGAAGTTATATGCGTGAATGTACAGTACGTCACGAACGGCGCTCGCGGCGAGTTGCACGTGGCGGCCCTCTTTCTCGCATCTCGCTGTCCGCCTCAGTTCACTCAGTGAACGGTGACTTTTGGGATCCGGCCCATGGTTACCCCACTGTTGTAAGTGTTGTTTACTTTTGCTGAACTTGGCGCATTTAGTCGCCGAAACCAAAACTCTGTGATAGTGGTTGCTGTCATCAGAACGCGGCAATCTATCAATACAGGCCAACTTCAGTTTGTTCTGTCTTGCTTTAAGGTCGGCAGAAACAGAATTTGCTACCTTCCATGTTGATAAGTTGAAAGTGGCAGTTCCTGCGGTACGTTGTGCACAGTACACCTTTTCTTCGGCCTTCTGTGCTTAGTTTCAAGTGCATATTGTGCATTTGGACCTCGTTATAAAAGTAAAATGGGCCCCGACGATTACTTCGCTATAGCCGTACATCCCTTACAGCCCGTGTCTAGTGAGCTTCAAAGGGAGTCCCCAGTCCTTAGTTATAACCATTATTTCGTCGCAAACAGTTTCGTTACAGCGACATTCTTCTGTGCATTTTTTTTAATGTGCCTTTGTTGTTCCTCGCAAGGTGAAGAATGTGGCTACTCGTGCGATTAGCATGCTTTAGCGCCTGCGCTAGCGGTACTGTCTGCCTCAGTCTTGCTCGCGCAGACGAGGACGTACGTCAGGGGATCAGAGTTTGGGTTTGCCGAACTCCGTCAAGTTGGTTGAAATTTACCTCAGTACCGATGCTTATTTACTCGCCCGGAATCGCCGGCGTCCCTATGACGTCACGCCAGAACGTCTATCCATCACTTTCTGCGGGTGTTCCCTGCGCTAGGACCAACCGTATTCCCGCATCTGGCAGTCCCGGGTCGTGTAGGAAAGTGCAGCGCGCTATGGTGCGTTCATAGAGGGACCCAATAATCGGCCCCTTCTGAACTTAATTCTGCTAACATTTCCCTGTTTGTATAGTTCATCCCTTCTACAGCTTGAAGCAAATAATTAGCCTAACCTCGTTAGACTTTATGAAGAAATTATGGATATGCAACGAAGAAATGACGATTCCCCTTGGAAGCTCTGTCAACACTGCCTATAACGAAACTACGGCTATAACGAAATCGCCAGGCTCCAACTTCGTTATAACGAAATTCAACTGTAGAATTTAAAAAAAAAAAAACAGCCGACCAACGTCCACATGCAGTGTGCTACCAAAAGAAGAAAATTGAGACCAACAACGAACGGAGTTTTTTTTTTCTGAAAAAGGAAGGCGCATTTTTTTTTTCACAAACGCGTGTACTCTTTGTACAAGGAGTGGCGAACAACAAACACCATCACGCGTACAATTTTCAATAAGGAGGATGTAGAAGAATAGAAAGGTATCAAAACATTTCGTCGAAAAGGGACATTATATAATGCTAAGCAACGAGATCAATAAATAATGAGAAATGTTGAAGGAAGAACTAGCGTTCGCTCCCTGATAGACCAGGTACACAAAAAGACTACAAACATCCGTAATGCAGGCACAAAAGTGTGCGTGAAAATTTTTTTTGGACACATCACGAACGGTGCTAGGTAGGTCAACACAACAGTACACAAAAGGAGGAATGGAAGAATAGCACTACGAAATTTTCATCATCGTAAACGCCTCTTCTGCGTGAGGAGAAACTTCTCAACACTAGATAGCCTTGTGAACTTTCTTCTGAGAAAAATATATCTTTGGTGTAATGACAAAGATCTGAAGAAAAACACCCCAGTATAAGGTTTCTATCCATACGGAACACCATTATCGGGGAAGGCGTGACACATAACAAAAGCGCCGAGGGGGGGACAAAACCACCTGGAGTCACATTTGCAACGACTGACTGAAGATGAAAGTATTAGTACTCCCCGCGAGCCTTACCCACGGGTGGCGTCAAGAGAAACATTTTGCTGGAGGCTCTTTCGCCAACGATTGTCAGCCAGCAAAAAAATATGTGACGAAGCATTCACACGTCAAGCGAACGTCACAAAGCGTAACGAGAGAGAGGTGCAGTATTAGGCCATGAAAGAACGCATGTTCCCGCTCTCGCTTCCTTGTCATAAGTCGATGTTCGGTTGAGTTGTCGATGCTGTAATAACGTGCAATAGCAGTTCCTTTTAACGTCTCGTACAACGCATCGCACTTCTTGCACCCAGCTTGGTCAACCGAGCTCACCAGCCGGTCTTCAGATCTCCAATTTACGCTGTGCTGACACACTTGGAGGCTTTAGTCGAAGCCCTTCCCCGTTCACTCGTGTTTTGAAACAACTCGCAGACACACCGTCTAGTCACTTCGTGCTTCCAGTATGTACAGAGTTTCGGCAGTTCCTTCGTCGCTTCTTCATTCAAAGTCCACACATCCTCGGTCGTCGTTAACCCATCGACGAGTTTTCGATTCTCAACACTTTCACGCACGCACATACACATCGCGCAAATCGCGTTTCGACGAGAGAGTGGTCCCGCCGTGCTCATGTGGTCGAGTTGCATTTGCGGCCCTGTAGCTTGCGCAGCCTGGACAGCTGGCGACGCCGGCGGTCCGTGAAGCGGCGCACGAACGACTTGGAGTCGACGACCAGCTTGGACTCCTTGTTGGCGAAGTCGCGCTGCTCGCGCGCCATGACCACGTACTCGCGTCCCACACGCAGCCTCGGGCACGCGCAGCGGCGGTCGGGCGCCCACAGGTACTCGCGCTGCTGCAGGTCCAGCAGGTTGCGGTAGGACTCGGAGATGGCCACGTCGTAACGCAGCGACCCGTCCACGACCTCCACCGACAGCACGGTGGCCTGGATCACTGCGTGAGCGTAGCCAGAGGAAGGGGAATTGCCATTAATGAAGCGCCGGACACGTCGGCAGGAAGCAGGCAGAATTGTGTTAGGACAGTGTGGCGGCGGAGGGTCTAGTTACGGGTGATGCCATGAGGGGGCGCTAGTGGATCGCCAAGTCATCATCATCAGGAGGCGGAGCGGCGGCGGAGGGAAGAAGAGAGAAGTGCAACTAAAGGTTGTTGGCGTGGAGCCCGTGTGTTTGGGAGTTGTGCGAGTGTGTCACCGCCGAAGCGTGACAGTTGTAACAAAAGGAATTAAACCTATGTGTCCTGGTACATGCGGAGAAGCAGTGTTGGTGGAGCCCCGACAGTTCACCTGCGTCTCGGGCGTGATTGAAAGTTAATATGGCTCAGGGGCAGCTCGGAAAAGCAGAGCAATAACAATCGTGTTTTGGCCTATACGATGTTGTTCAAGAGAATCTTTTTGAGTGTCACCCCAGAGAAGCAGTGCACGAGGCTAGGAACAACTGTGCCCACTGGGAAACCAGCGGGTGCCTGGCGGCACTGAGGATCGAATCCCACGCCTTTCGCATATCAAGCGGATGCTCAAGCCAAAAGGCGGCCGTTGTGGCCTTCTGAATGATTTGGGATGAGGGTGGTTTAATTTAGTTTAGTTTTATGGGGCTTAACGCCCCAAAGCGACTCAGGCTATGAGGGACACTTTAGTGAAGGGCTTCAGAAAATTTCAACCCCACGGGGTTCTTTAAAGTGCGCTGACATCGCACAGTACACGGGCCTCTAGAATTTCGCCTCCGTCGAAATGTAACCGCCGCGGCCGGGATCGAACCCGCGTCTTTCGGGTCAGCAGCCGAGCACCATAACCACTGAGCCACCGAGGCGGCTTGAGATGAGGGTGGTTTGGACGTCGGCGCAGTCTCAGAAATATGAACGCTAGAGTTGAATCTCGTTATAACGAAGTCGAAGGGAGCAGTAATTCGTTCGTTATGGCCCGTTGCTACGTGGCAACTGTAGGTGACCTTGGCAGCGCCTGCCGCATTGTCATCGGGCGGCCTGTCACTTTATAGATAGAGGACAACGTTGGTGGCATTTAGCGTGTCGCCGATCTGTGTTAATGGAGCTTTCAACAAGCGTCCCGAGCGCCCCCGACGTGTCCGATTGTAGGTACACGAACAGAAGTTGTCCGCCTTGTCAAAGAGCGTTTTTTTCCTGGGGCGCCGAAGAAATGAGTAAAGGACAGGGTACAGGCCAACGTATATTATTCAGTCCCATTTTTTCGGAGCGAGACTGGTACGGGTTGTAGTAAAGAAGAGCTCGTTGTGGAGATCCTGTCTGCGCGCCATTCTGGCTTGATTCCGCACCTGACGCGTGACCACGTTAGTCATAACACTTCACCGCATGGCGGGATTGTTTAGTGGAGAATGAGTACGCCAGGCCGAAGGCAACTGAAAAACCATTTGATAATTTTATAAAGGCACCCTTGGCCGTTTCGAAGGCAAATAATTCCATCTGCTTCCTTGTTTCTTTTACACCATGGAATGGCGCTAGCGACTGCTTAATTTTTGATTATATAGAATATAAGAATTTATAGAGTATACATTTAAAGCTTATAGACAGCGCACCTGGAGCAGCACCAAAGTTATTCATTACCCGACATTTCTTTGTGCCCGATAAAACCTATTTGATTATGGTCGCGTTCTTGTCAACAGAAATCATCTTGTACTTCCATGTTAAATGAGCAGCGCATTGATAGCATCACGCATACCTAGCAGACTACCAAACTGCCAAACCGCGTGACCACACGATGGAAACCGAAGCTGAAATGCACGCGGCACCTGAGAAACCTATCTAGAGGCGGTACATGCGCAACGAAGAGGTTGGAGCATGGGGTAGTCGAAGGTAGGTCTTGGCGACTTGGCTGAGGTGCAGCAAGCCGCGCGCACCGTGCTGCGTGACATCGTTCAGTGGGCCGCACACTCAGGTTTTAGGGAAGATGCGCACGGCGGCGTCAGAGGGTGCTCCATGCAGGTCTCCATTAGGAGGCGCTCCCTTAAGAAAAGCGCAAAATGTGGAACCAGCGAAAACGGATGCAGAGGGAGAGGTTCCACCTTCTGTGAATTGTGAACCAACTAACCTAGCAATTTAAGCTTTTGAACCATTAAGAGAAGAGGCGCTCCATTGAGAGAAGAGGCGCTCCATTGAGAGAAGAGGCGCTCCATTGAGAGAAGAGGCGCTCCATTGAGAGAAGAGGCGCTCCATTGAGAGAAGAGGCGCTCCATTAAGAGAAGAGGCGCTCCATTAAGAGAAGAGGCGCTCCATTAAGAGAAGAGGCGCTCCATTAAGAGGCCATTCATGCAGACCTTATTTGATGCTGAAGTGTTTTGCGGATGTTCAGTGTACTCGGTGCAAAATGGCCGCTGAAGTTCAGTTCGGGGCTCGGTATAACCCGTACATCAAATATCATAACGAAATATCAAATACATTGCCTTTTAGGGAGCTTCAAAGAGGATTAACTATTCTTTTGTTATATCCATTAGTTTGCTATAGACCATTCTGTTGTAGCAAGGGTTGTGTGCACCACGGCAGCCCCTGGATCATACGCAATGTGTGTGACCGGGATCTTCATCTTGTGCACTAAGTGGTCATTGAGCAAGTGCTCAGTTTGTGAAGGCGAGTAACATTCTGGGTGAGCTGGACGCCTCTTCACGCAATGTCCATTGCGGGCTATGGTGGATGCCAGTGAAGGATGAAGATTAAAGGACTATCGGTGTTAATGAAAATCACGCATTAATAATAGTTTTAGATGCCTCCCTAATTTCAAAAAAGGCACGAGTTTTATCGTCGCATGTGCTGCTACGCCAACGAACGTTTTCGGCAGAGCATCTGTATACATGTGTCTGTGAAATCAAAAGTCTAGTTAAAACTTGACAGTGGTACAGGTATGGTCTGGCTTCATCCGTGATCTTAGCTGTGTTCGTATTATTATCGCTCTAGTTGTTCCTCACATAATGAAACGCTAGCAGGAATGTTTATAACAGTCCTTACCAACGTCACTCTTGCAGAAGTGGTGGAGCTGGTTCCTTGGGCGATGGCAGACGGGACACTTCCCTGCAACAAGTCATTTTCAGTTGCGTTGCACAAATCTACAAAAAAAATTGAGGCAAAAACCATGCCATTGAAAAAGAAAGACTTACCTTTCTTTGCCTTTTCCTTGTTTGTTTTGTGCTTAGTTTCTGAAAACAAACAATAATATCATCACACACTGTTTCTATGTGGATGAACCGCCAAGAAATCTGCGCAATGGGGCTTATTAAAGATATTTCTAGGTGGGTTTTAGGGTGTGTATGCCTTCTAATCAGTAACTTGTAGATGAGAGTAGAGTAATGCAATTTATAATGACCACATGTGACAAGAAAAAGACCGAGCTGACCACCCAGCAAGGGTTCGCTATTGTATTGCAGCCTCTTTGTTGAAATAATAAATTATCGAGGAAAGAATAAATGCAAAAACTGCACTCGCAAGTTTAAAAAAATTTTCCAGACACGCTATCCAATATCACCAAATAACTGTGGCTTTTTACGTTTATGTGTTTTGAACTTGCAGAAATTTCGCAACCCGAGAATAAGCTGCAGCTCTGACACACAGTTCTTTGCGTCCAGAAAAGTTAAACTTCGATCCTTTTAGTTTCAAGTTATGATCTTGCTGTTTAAAGCTTCAAATGAAAGTCAGAATATATAAAGAAGCGATTATATGTTAAAACTGCGGAAGAATAGAAATGTTATCTCAGGCAGTAATGTATTTTGTGGGTAAGCATTCTTTATACCAAAGAGGCTGGTTTGTGGCATGCGACGATGTCTTTCCTTAGAAGCACGGTATTAGCATATTTATGCTTCCATGAAGTACTAGTAATATCAACGGGCCATTATCGTGCCTTAGCAATTGCCATAGAGGGAGGCAATTTCTGTGCCTCTCAAAACCTTGACTCATCAGAGGCCGTCTTCACCCTGCGTTGAATACGTTTGGAGGTACAGCTTCAACGGAAAAATAATGGCACAAGTGAATAATGACCGGAGCGAAAAAATCGCGACACGCGGCGCTATTGTCGCCGAGTACGCCGATAGCGAGAGTGCCAGGAACATTCCATTTCCTAAAGCGGGGGTTGGCCGGCAGAAAGCAGCCCACCTAGAAATTCCCCCATCAGAAATGCAACATCTTAAACGAACGCCTGTAGATGTCTTATCAGCCAAACCTTGTGCTAAGGCGGCTAAGCACATAATCTCGTTTTATTTATTTTTTTGCGCTAGCGTGGCGAGCAACGTTATCTTTATCCCGTTTTCCTTTAAAAATGTTCTAGCGATGCACTGTCAAAAGTAACGTGCGGCACTGCCTGCTTTCGGATGGGCTGCTTTCTTTCGGCCACCCCCACTTTGGGCAGTGGAATGTGCCAGGCACTCTCGCTATCTGCGCATACGGCTACAATAGCGCCGCGTCTCGCAATTTTTCCGCTCCGGCCATGAGTAACTTGTGCTAATCTTTTTCCGTTGCAGCTGTAAGCACACGCATTTTCTAGACCCAAATGTATAATCTCTTCCTAAATACATCTAGCAGTTTACACATAATCAGGCAGTTACTGCAGGCCTATGCGCATGTGACAAACTTACTGCCTATTTTATTCCTGGCTGCTGGGTTGGATGCCAGGCCGCCGCTTTCGTCCACATGATTGGAGAGAAACGGGATTGCGTTGTCCAGCAGAGGCCCAGGGTGAACCCGAGCCCTCCGGTAGTGGTGCTCCGCAGTGGGTGGCTGCCAGGTAGCCGTGGGCCGATGCACCAGCTCAGCCGGCGAGTTCCTTAACGCGTTTTGCAGGCCGTTGTCTTCCTTGGGGACCCAATACTGGTAGCGTATGCTGGAGTTGAGCTTCTTGACGATGTATACCTGCCGGGTGAAACAAGAAAACATGTGTAGGCAAAGGGCAAAAGGCTTGAGAGACATGAAAAGGGCAATTTTTAATTGATATTAATTGATAATAATTGATGGCAAGGATGCACATTGCGGCAAGCACTCATTAGATGCTCTTAGCATAGCGCGTACCGCAATCGCTACCACTTACCGCGTACCGTGCCTCACCACAGCGCACGCGCCGATTGGTCCCGACGCGACAGGCGGGCGAGCTGTTGACTAGAGGCACCCTACTGTTGATTGGAACGTGGCGCCATCTGGCGCTATCAGGGCAATCTGCGCATGCGCAGTGGCGGGGCGCGGTACGCGGTAAGCGGTAGAGGTACGCGTTATGCTAATAATATCTATTATATGGAACCCAAGCTGAAGTCTGCTCGCATGGCAGCAGCATCGTGTCGCTCCCCTAGCGGCGAGGAGCGAAATTGTAGGGATCTTGCAGAGACTTGTTTAGCCGTGTTGAACGCTCTTCGTGCGTAGTCTTCCAGGTCTCGTAATGGCATCGACTTTACATCTTCGCAGAAAGCTTAAAGTCAATACTGTGGCGTTGTGGAGTGCCACAGGAGTCTGCACAGTTGGCGAAGAGCTAGAAACTGCCCGTGAAAGTTTACCGTTTTCGAGGCAAGAGGTACGAAAAGCACGAACACAAAGCGTGGATTGCAGCACTACGCAATATCTAGTGTTTGTTTTAGAAAAGTATCGGCTTAATTCGGATCAGGTAGCAGTATTAGTAATCGTATACGGATACCTCTGAGACTAACACGATTGCTCCCATTGCCTACGACTGCCTCGGGGGCAAGCGCCGATGAGCTTTAATGTTTTACGCGCGAGATAATGCAAAGCACATAATTAATAAAGGTTTACATGAATGTGTTGGTATTGCAGAGATTAGCAGGATGAAAAGTCTCGCTCTTTTAGTTTGTTCTATTTAGAATTAGCACCGCAAAAAAAAAAAAAAAAGAGGCCGGCGGAAGAAGAGTCACGCAGACTCTTTTAGCGCTGTGCAGGGTTGGTTCTCATGTGTGTGCTCTGTGTTTTTCGCGGTACTTTTCTACTCGAAATGGAACTGAAAGTCAACTTGACGGCATTTTTCGTTTAGGTTGCAGTTAGTGCGCGATGACGATAGCACCGATAGCGATTCGTGCAGCTTGTCAAGTACTGTGCAATCAGCTAAGCGGTGTCATCCGATTTTTGAACGCCTATGCATGGGTGGCGGCTTTTTAAGTACAGGTTAATAAAAAAAGTTATGTAAACCAACAATCCGCTATATTATTGTTAAGCATCGCTTTTGGCGAGGCTAGCTTGGTTTGTTTTTTAGTGCTGCTGTAGTGCGCTGGTTCTATGTTTCATTAATTCTCGTATTATGCGTGGCAGTCAGCATGTGTGAGGCCCTTTCTTTGATCAGTAGCATTTAAAATGTACACTGAATGACCTTGGGCAATTAGCGCGGCGTGTTTTTTTTAGCACTGAATAAATGTTTTTTTATGCACTGCACTTCGATTTTTTTTGCTGTCATTAACGTTGATAAGCATCACTTCTAATTTCGACAATGCAGTAAAGAAGTACACCTCTCGAAACCGCACAATATACGTTACATATAGAAGCAAGAGCGTCGATATCTCGAAACAAACGCTTACTTTTGTGCGAACACCGCCTGGGAAGAAAAACTCTGCCAACTCCGCTCCCACTTTGATATTCTAGCCAAAGAGGGCGCTGATTGCTCACTTTCCAAGTGCCGCGTGGCCGAGCTTGTGATCCTTATAATAAAATGCAGCCATAACGTTGAAAAGGCAAGAACCTCTGATGAGATGAAAGCGACGTAAAGAACAGCACGTTTGTTAGCCCAAGATTTTTGAATCTCGCGAGCATTCTTTGCTCGTAAAAAGCACCGCCGTCTTTTATGTCAGTTCTCCCCGCAGAAACGCATCACTGTCTGGAGTAACAAAAATGCGTGAGAGCGTAAATACAAAAAAAAAAGAAAGCCACACACGCAGCAGGAATAAAACTGGCGTGATGCTTTATGCACTGATACAGGAAGGCAGGATCGGTTGTGTCTACAAGAAAATCCGAAAACTGAGCTGATGTGCTTCAACGGTTTGCTTTCCATCGACGGCACCTTTCGCGAACGAGCAAGGGCATGCAACAGAAGAAACTACAGAAGCGTGAAAAAAAGAGTGTCGGCCGACGCCTTAAGAGGAGTCACGCCATACGCAAAGAAAGGCTCGCCCCTGTTTGCTTACCGCAAGCGTGACCGGCTTCATTGTGGGCCCGACAGCTGTGAGGGCCTCGCTGCCGTTCTCGGCCATCTCGTGAGTGAAGCTCGTACCTCCGGCAAGAATGGTCGAAGTGCCGCCGCTCAGCTTCCGCGATTCCCAGCGAATCGTCTTATTGCTGATCCCTTTGTTTGGGGCGATCGAACGGCTGGGCCAGTGGTCCCACAGGGCTGCGAGGTAGAGAGCACGCCGCCAGTCAGCATCGATTCATGCGCTGTTGCTTGAGCGCCAACGCAAGGCCGTTGTGGAAACACACGTTCAGTGAAGGCCGATGGCGTGTTTCCACAACGCGGATCGTATACGTACTGAGAACGTTGTGGCTGTCGTCCTCTACGCGGATGTTAGTGGCCCCGCGCGGAATGATGGTCACAGCCATGTATTTGTACAGCTCACCTGAAGGAAAAAGAAAAAAGGAAGCGAGCGAACAGCTGTTACGACTTTGAGCACTTACTTGCCTCTGGCGAATGCATCGCGAGAAAAGGAGTAACTGTAGGTAATGACATTTACTTCAGGTGACGTTTATAATTTGCATTGCGGCGATTGTTCTCTGGAAGGCCAAACTGCGAAGACATCGTGGCAGTTCCCTGGCGGTGTGTCATTTGTGTGTGACAACCTCTGATTACAGAAATTTGTTCACATTAAGCCTTTTCGCTGCTGGGAAAGGCATATTTCAAAAGGAAGCTTACATGTCCCGTCAAAAAGTGTAGGTGTGGAGTACGGAGGACTAGTAACCTTTAGGGAAACACGTAGTAAAACATAACTGCCAAGGCATGTTCGGTATTCCTGGTCAGCGCACTGAGGAGTAATTACTATTCCTTGAATGTGGAGTTTACAAATCAGGCACACAAAATGAGGGAAGTGGTTTAAATGCACAATTTTTCTGCAGGCGAAAAGTGACACGGTATACATAAACAACAACTAAGTGTGATGCCAAGACTAATTGTGGTGAAGAAAACAAAACGCTGTTTTGCTTGCAATTTGCATTCCCAATGTAACTCGATGCGTGCCTGTTAAAGGAGAGGTAAAGGGGACAAGGGAGATAGAGAACACTTTTACGATACTCCACATGCATGATGTAATGTAATGCAGTTGTGCAGAACCCATTTTTGCTCAAAGGAAAAACGCACATGAACTCGTACGAGTTCGTCGTGCCGTGCCGTTGGGTCAAACTCACCCTGCGTTGAGGACATCTGTTGCACTTGAATGCAGGACAGGTTCCGGCCTCCGCAAACACCGCATTCGTCAAAGCGAACACCCGATTCCACGATGCGGTCGCAGCCAACATCCTGCGAATTATTAACAGTAAGGGACGTGCCGGTCTGTATGTGGTGCAGTGTATAGAAACTAACACTCGATGATGGGCAGGCTGATGTCGTGACAAAAATGACAAAAAAAAAATGAGCACATGATACCATGAAGAACAACACGACAGTTTATGAAGAAAGGATGACAGCAGTTAAATATAAAAGGCACTTTAAAAAAGAGGGCTGATTATCTTGGGAGATCCTTGAAAAAATAAAACATAAGGAAACTAACAAGATCAAGCAACAATACTCGGGTTGTGCATTTATTAGACTAATTTCTCTTACAGGTGATGGGAGAAGGTTTCATAAGAAGAGCTATTGCTGTTTAAGCCATCGTTAGGCTATAGCGAAAAGTGAATGCATATGCAGGGAGTCTAGAAAGAATGAAAAACGACCGCAAAATAGCGAAACAAAATTCCCACTGCTGCGCTTGCTGTGTAAGTGATCTGGTTAGTCGTATTGATGAGCTGTAGTGTAATCAGTTGTAGTTAGCGTTACAGCGGTTCTCGACAACCAGAAAATGCTCACGTCGCTCTCCTGCTCTTGCAGTTCCCAGTTCCACATATATAGGCTACACAGGATTTCAGAAAAAAATCTCAGGTTTACCTCTAAATGCAGCGCACTGCAATAAACACACAAATGCCTAGAGTCAATTCATGCCAGACTTATACGCGGTTACGTAAGCTGAACTTTTGAATGCGCTAGCACTATTTTCAAATTAATAACGTTGGCCGACGGAATTTTCTACATTAAGGTCAGGCATATCACAAAAAAAACAGGCTCACAAAGCGTATCACTCGGGACAACTGATGAATGACCTGCGAGAAATCTGCAAGGCGCGCTGTAAACTCCTGATTGTGTTGGTATTCATCGTGCGAAACGGTACTTTCGTTGAGCGAAAGAGTAAGAAGTGAAAGAATTTATAGAAATTTCCGCGTTCTTTTCGTACTCACCTTGCACCGCCCGTCGATGCATATTTTGGACCGGCCGCACGGCGTGCCGTCCGCCATTTTGCCAAAACTGAAGATCATCGTGGAGTCTTGTGACCTACATCGAAGTTCGCAGGGATTTCGTTCTGGGAAAGTGAAAAACAGCAGAAAACTGTCTGCACAAATTGCGGTTGATATCTCGCAGGCCATACTAGCTTTCATTTTAAAAACAGGCTGGTCTGAAGGAACTATGAGGAGAATTCCTGCGAAGTTCTGTTTCCCGGACAAACATCAATGAAGCCGGAAAGGCAGAGAATCTACTTTTAGAACTGAAAAACAGTTTGCTGTCGAGAAAACTGAATTTAAAATTTTCCTGCCACTTGTGACAAACTCATGACTAAGCGCTGTGTCCCTCTGTGTCGCTGTTTGTTAGCGCCCGGATTTTTCATAATGAATGTATACCGACTAGCTCAGCTTTCCGCCCTGTTGACTTAAAGACCGAAAATGACTCGGTGATCACTACTTGGAAGAGAATGGCGGTACAGCATAGCCTCCTGGATCCGCGACAAAAGCTCTCGAGACATCGTGGTTTACTTGCGAAAATGGCCGGTGATGTCGCCACGTGTAATATATTTACCTTTTCTAACATGATTTCCCCTAGGACTGGCGACCCCCGTTAGGACTGGCGACCCCCGTTAGGACTGGCGACCCCCGTTAGGACTGGCGACCCCCGTTAGGACTGGCGACCCCCGTTAGGACTGGCGACCCCCGTTAGGACTGGCGACCCCCGTTAGGACTGGCGACCCCCGTTAGGACTGGCGACCCCCGTTAGGACTGGCGACCCCCGTTAGGACTGGCGACCCCCGTTAGGACTGGCGACCCCCGTTAGGACTGGCGACCCCCGTTAGGACTGGCGACCCCCGTTAGCGCCACAACCACCAAATGCCGGCGCTTCGGTGCTTAGCGGTTGTGGTGCACGTACAGGTGCCGTCAAAAGTAAATAGAAGGCAATATTGCCACCGTACGAACCAGCACTCCCAGCACTCCCAGCTCGTCTACTTAGAACCTGGTCTGTTTCTTCAACCGTTTGTCGGTGACAATATTAACGAGAGAATTTAATCACTGCCCCCCAATTCATGCATCCTTGAATACATGTGTGCAGCCTAATTGTGATTTTGCGAATTGCACCGTGAACTAACAAACATGGACAATTACGCTTTAGATTTAAAGAAATTAAATTTTTTTGACAAAGTCGCCTTCCATTTACTTTTGACGGCGAGTGTACATCTTCCCTCATTTCCTTAAGCTCTTTGAGTTTTTTTCTGTTTGCAGGTGGCAGTCATAGTGGCGCTAAAGATGACAGTCAACAGGCTCGTGCAGTTGCCTCTTCATTTTCCATTCAACCCCTCACACAAACATTATTTCAGCTACGTCAGATGTACCAGATGGCACACTGACAAAGCGCAGAAGGAAAGCTGCCTTTCTCTCACTGTTCGTTCGCGTTACGGTGACGAGTCACGGTGATGTAATACTGTTTCCGACGTTGAAAGGGGAGGCTACGCGCAAGTATTCCGCGCTACCCCCGAGGGCGCCTGTGGCTTCGAGAGAGCCGTTTAGCAGGTACGTACTAGCGTATACGCGTACCGGTTTATCGGACGAATAGGCAAAACCTCAAATGCTGTGCTTTTAAAACAACAGCTGCTATACGGAACCATCCGTGGCGGATTGAATTTCAAAGCGACAACTTTCGCGGATTTTGGCGCTGTGCGCAGAAGAGCGTGAACACAGTGTAAACACAGAAGCAGTTTCTTACTTCTCCCTTCTTGTTGCCCGTTTAAGAAAAAAAAAGTATTTCGGGATTTCGGGACGACGTCGTTTTTGAGGCGCCCTTTTTTGCAGTCTCTAAGGCGTTTGTCGTCTTTTACAAAAATGATTTGTTGGTTTCAATGTCCCCAGGCAACACATGAGCTTTGAGAGACGCTGTAGTGGAGGGCTTCGGAATGATTTCGATAACAGGACGCTCTACAACATGAACTGACATCACACATTACGCGGATTGCCTTGCATTTCTACGGTTGCCGCGGTAGGGATTGACACCGCGTCCTCGGGATTAGTCCCAACCACTGCAAGGCGGGTTGTTTGAGAAGGGTATGGACCCTTGCCCCCTTTAGGTCAATCGAAAAAAACACCCTGTCTTAAGCAAATATTTGCAACGTTTCGTTGCATCGGAATAGGGCGCACAACATCCCAGTAATTTCGTGTGCAGGTGCTCATGAGCTCTAGGCCCGATACTGCGCCAAGAATACAGTCATAAAAAATTAAACAAACTTGGAAAAAGAAGCATCTGCGCCCCCTTTTTGAAACGTCGTCACATACGAAACAAGCGAAAGTATGTAATGGTGGTCACACAGCCATAACACACAGCCCACTTCCATAACAGAAATGCAGCACTTAGGCAGGAGAACCAGTTCAGGGGCTCGCGTGAGGTGGCGTTCTTTCACACGGTGATAACCTCGAGGTCAGAGAAAAAAGTTTATACCGCGTCTCGTTTATGACCCCCGTTTTGCTGTTCGCGACGCATACAATACGTTAGCCACGCGACGCTTGCTTTGGACGAGCAGGGGTTTTTCTGTGCGTAGTCCACAAATTAAAAAAAATAGACACCTAATTACACGGTGTTATCAAGGCGATAGAATAAGAAGTTGTATTTGCGAACTCCAGACGAGTCTTAATGCACACAACGAGAGATCTCTCTGGGTTATAACTGATGGTTAGATGTTCCCCGAAGGTATTGGACGTGACGACGCGGACGCACTTAAGATAAATCGAAAAGTATTGTTACTTCCGGTATAGTGGCGCAATTTTCTTGGAGCCTATAGATATTCTCCCGGGGAACTTTTTGTTGAGGTGACGTCACTTCTCTGCTGACAGTGACAAATTTATGACCGACGACGCATTTATGCAGCATTAGAATAACGCTTTCCTTCCTCTGGCACAGAGAGGAAAAAAAAGGGTGCAATTGTTAAGCCTAGCTGTGTGCACGAGCGTCAAGGTCTTACTTTGCGTGTGGCGCTCCACGGAGAACCACTTGGACACTCGCCGCCCGTTTCCCATGAATCGGTTGTTGTATGCAGAGCACTGGACGTCGGTGAAGTCCGCGCTGCCTGGAGGGCAGCTCTGAAAAGGAGAAGCAGGTTAAAATAGTGATTAGGGTTCACTATAATGACGAATGTAAGGAACACGCAGCGAAAGTAACCAGTGTGCAGTTAAAAACGAAAAAGTACACAAATTTTGATTGGGAAGCCAGGCATGAGAAATTGATCAGAGTTCACAACTGAAAATAAGGAAGCATTAAACGGGGATCAATAAGCTGGAAAATGCCTGCTTTCTACGAAGGGAAGACAGAAGAGTCGGCAGTTTCTTAAAAGATGATCGGGGTGGTTCCCGCTACTAGATCTCAGCGGATCACACTTTTCAATCAAATCAGCTTGATTTCGGCTCACTAAACATGGACATTGAAATTCACGATTCTAACAGGAATACCCCTTCACGCTGTAGATATGGGCAGTTTGGCAGTTTCACTTTCAATATTCTGACAACAGAAGCTACGCTCCTTAATCCACATTAAAGAAGCACTCCCCGTTTCTGGTGATAAGGTCATTGATTAATGGTAGAAAGTGAGAGCATAGCGATTTAATGTGCAAAAAAACAATTTTTTCGTAGTCTCGGGCCAATAAAATTTAGGCCTATGATAGCAGGAAAGCATACACACTGCATATACCACATGTTTCAGGGAAGACATTCAGTAATTTTCAGAAATAGGTTTGTTGAGGTAAAAGCTATGCCTTTTTGAGCATAGTATTACCAGTGTTGGCGTACACCAGCAACCCAGTGAATCGTTTTAAGTAGTAAGCTGGTGAACTCATTTTTACTAATTAACTTTTTAACTATTAGAGTTATGCGCCTAGTTGCAATTAGAGATGGATAGCCGGTCGTTGGTGTAGCAATATCAGTTTCTGGAATTTCGAAAACGCGATTATCCTCGGCTCTGTGGCTCGACAGAATATGGCTACATCGTGCCAGAATACATGCGCTTTCGAAAAGCATCAGACAAAGCAACCTTTCGAGTGCACGTAACTAGTAAAAAAAAGCCAAATTTGTCGAGCCGCAGTGCGAAGGGTAATCGCGTTTTCGAAATTCTAAACACTGTCATGGCTATTACTAACGACCACCTACAAATCTAATTGCAATTAGGCACACAATTGGTTTATTGGGATTTAACGTTCCAAAGCCACTCAAGCTATGAAGGACGCCGTAGTGAAGGGCTCCGGAAATTTCGACCACCTGTGGTTCTTTAATGGCTGCTGACATCGCACTGTACACGGGCCACAAGGATTTAGCCTCCATCATCTCTTCAGACCGCGTTGTGAGAGCAGCAGTCAGCTCTGTAAACGCAAGTTTCCACTCTATCGTGGGCAGATTTGCGTTAAGTATTTGACAAATTCACCGGTCCTGCCCCGTGAAAATTGCATTTCCATAATGAATGGAGATAAACCACCGGAGTCCTGAACGAAACGCGGTTCTGGTTAAATTTTTCTCGTCATATCCCACCGGTGTAGATTAATAGCTTTCCAGGATAATTTCGTTTCGCGATTCCATAGATTACGGCGATTACTGAATAAAGTGCATAACGCTCGCATGTTTTTTTAGATTAACATGAGCACGGTGCGACGAAAGTGGAGAAAATAGGGGTAGTATTTTTTCTACGCGAGTGATCGACTGCCGCAGCGGTACCGGCTGACGCTGCGCCTGATCGCTGCCCGCTCCATTAATGCGCTGATACGGGAAAGCAGGTTCAATACGAAAGACGGTGGTTGAGGTAAAAGAAATGAAGATTCAGAAGTGCCTCTGTGCTCCCGCATGCTGAAGATTGGTTTATGGTTTGGTTTATTGGGGTTTAACGTCCCAAAGCAACTCAGGCTATGAGAGACGCCGTAGTGAAGGGCTTGGGAAGTTTCGACCACCTGGGGTTCTTTAACGTGCATTGACATGGCACAGTACACGAGCCTCTAACATTTCGCCTTCATCGAAATTCGGCCGCCGTGGCCGGGACCGAACCCGCGTCTTTCGGGTCAATAGCCGAGCGCCGTAACCACTGAGCCACCCCGGCGGCCTGCATGCTGAAGAGGTGAAAGGGCTAGCACTAAGTACATTCACAGCATTGCTAGACCAAATCATCGTGTAGGCATGAACGGCCGTTCCGAGGATGAAGGATAAGTTCTACACCTGGGCGGCCACTAAAACACTGTCGAAAAACGGATGTGTTCCTCACAAGCTGCAAAGGGTAGTGCATGAACCGACAGTGCACGGGAAGAAGTTAGAGCTGAGAAAAAAAAAGAAATAGGCTGAAAAACGAAGCGCAGTGTCAGGTGCTGAAGCGTAAACCACTGCAGTCTAGACCGGCACTATGGTCTGTGTGCGGGAACAGCGTGTGTCACTTTTCTAGGCTGCAGCAAAAGACGCTAACTAATGCGCGGGGAGGAAACTTAACGCCTCGTTCAACCACTTTGGCGCCAGGTCGACATCCGGGGTTACAGTGCAGTTTAAAGCGCAGAGCTGTAAAAAAATCTGCAATAACTCGTTCTCGCCTCACGTATTCGCGTTCACGCAGTGATTTAAGTAGCGGCGCGCACTGGAGGCGGCACCCAGCCGCAGGTTTTACATAAATCAACTTGAAGTAACCTCGGAGCCAGTTTTATGCGTTGCATTATAAGCTCTACACTGATGTTTTCAAGATTTTTTTTTTACAGAGATGACAGAACGGTCTGCCTCAGCAGGTTGCTTTATTGTTTTATTTGGGTTTAACGTCCCGAAGCAACTCAGGCTGTGAGGAACGCCTTAGTCAAGGGCTCTGGATAATTTCGACCACCTGGGGTTCTTTAACGTGCACTGACATCGCACAGCACACAAGCCTCTAGAATTTCGCCTTCATCGAAATTCGGCCGCCGCGGCCGGGATTGAACCCGCGTCTTTCGGGTCAGCAGCCGAGCGCCGTAACCACTGAGCCACCGCGGCGGGGAGCCTCAACAGGTGATATCGGCGCTTTTGGAGCTCGACTATAAAGAATGCCCCGAAATCGCAAATGCAACCGGTAACGGGAAATCTTACCTCCGTGTTGCAAAGCTTGTGCTCCAGCAAGGTTCCCGAGCAGTTCGACCACGTGGAATCAGTCACTGCGAATGGGCTCCTGAAGTGGAACATGTGAAAGAAAGAAGCCTACTTCAAAGAGCATTCTTCTACCGTATCTATCAAAAGAATACCCTGAAAAATCTGTCACTAGACTGCCTTGGAATCATATCTTACGAGCAGCGTTGTCCTGTTCGTGCTCGCCTCGCCCACACCCTCCACCCGTTTCTCTTGGGAGACCACTCTTCTGCCCACACAGCCCGCCGACCATCTAAGACTCATCGAGCGGACCATGCTGGAAGGAACTGCCAGAGGGCTCCTATACTAAGGGTCCTCCCGGAAGTGGCCAATTGCTTTTATATCAAATAAAGTTTTCCCTCTTCCGCCGGAAATATGTTTTACAGCTGCAATAATGAGAAATGGAAGTATCCGTACTAGCTCTTCAGTTTCCCTAACCTCGTCCTGCGGCGTACCCTCGACTTCCACAACCCAGGGCCTATATTACGCTAGCATCCGCTGTGCTAGCATAAATGAAATAGAAACTCAAACAATGCTGTAAAATTCGGGAGAGAAGCCAGCCTCGTTGCCCGTCGTTCATGACTGATGCGCTCTGCTGGAACAGTGTCACTTTGCCCTGATGCTCTCTACTGTGTAATCGACCCTCTGAATGCGTTCAACAGTCGCTCTAAAATGTTAGGTTGAGGGCGCTTGTTACAAACGAACTGCGAAGATGTAACCTCCGGCATACCTAGCCACGCAGGACCGAGCCCTTGTCGTGACTCCACCGCCGCAGGTCCGACTGCAGGGTGACCAGTAGCTCCAGTCAGACCAGGCTTCGTGCGAGGAGGATGAGAGCGTAGATGAAGACGACCCAGCTCTGCACATCTGCGTTTAAGTAAAAAAAAAAAGGCGCCATGAAGATGAGGGGTGGGAGGGGGGAAATAAGCGGAATAGAGATTGGGAAAAAGTGCTTAATGCGAACTCTTTCCAGTTCATAACTTCGTGACCTACTCAAACGGGCGCATTGTACGCAAGTAACGTAAGGTGAGCTGGTTATTGAACACTTGTCAGCCATCATGCACGTCGACTCTATTAGCGACACTGAGACTATAACGGCTGTGTTTTCTACTCGGGCTGACGCTCCACGTAGAGAACGAGCGGGTCCAGTCGGTACTCAAGCTGTTGTTAGTGTTACCTACAAAAGCCTTCAGAAGTGTATAGACCTAACATGAAAACTGAGCGGGAACAAAACGTGGTTCAGATTTTCTGATACTTGCGTGTAAATTATTAATTTTAATTCAGTGTTCTGCTTCCCTTTGAGCAATAAGAAATAACGAATATTTGTTTATTAGTGAAATTATACCGCTACTTCACTTAAGTCACAGTAAAACTAGGTAGTTTGCCTATGCACCACAGTCCCTATATTTGATTATTAGAAAAACAATAACAGGTAAAGGCTTCCTCTTCAGATTTAACGAAAAAAAAAAACATTTTGTTAAAACCAGAGCAATGGTGCTACTACTTCAACCTACCGAGAAATCCAGCTGGCCGATCGTTAACCAGGCTAGCAGCAGCGATGGCGACCACGAGGTCCTCATTGCGTCTGGAGGGGAAAGAATGCCACAATGAGCTTGTTCTGAGAAATCAATGCTTTGCTGCACAGAAGCGTGACGTTAGGCTTAGCGAAATGCCTGCTCCTGTATAACAACTTGTTGCTTGAATGTTCAGTGTCACACCGAAGTACCCACGATATCCAAACCACCGACGCTTACTTTCAGCTCTCAGTTAAATGAAAAGATGCTTTCCATACACCATTTCCGAAGGAAAACTTGCAGCCTCTAAGGTAACTGTCGCATAAGTGGTCCCCAGGAATTTCAAGAAAGAAATGTAACACGGCGCACATCCTTGGGGTGCATGATTATGCCAGTTTTTACGACGTGAAAGTTACCGCATCATGAAAAAAAAAAGTGGTTGAAAGCACTGAAAGCACGGTACAGAAAGCAGAAACAGCAAAGCTGTATTAAAAACAAGTTTGAAAAGTAATGCGCGCTCACGTAATATGACACCAGTTCCACAATAAACTGTTAATGTGGTAGTGTCCAAGGTGATCATCGACGTCATAAGCGAGTGTGGGTATCATGGTCATGACGAAACAGCTTACATGGGCGGCAGCGTCGCAAAGCTGACATTCTATTATGTAAAACCCCCATCTTTCAGTAATTCGTTCCCCAGACGTCCAAATAATGAAAAGATCTTTCGAGTGAAATTGTAGCCATTTCCAATAACATATTTCGCAAAGATTAACTACCATTGTACCAGCATGATCAGTTTTGTAGGCAGTGATTTTTGAGCTGCCATGGATCTTCCAAAACTTCGCTAACATTGTATGAACAGGAACACTCGTATTTGTACTGTTACTCTTCACGTGCAGTAAGGGAGTAATTACTCATTAGCATCCACCCATAAGCAGCCATACGGCTACGAAAGCTAGAAAATATCAAACTGGGCCTACCGACCTGTCCAGGCCTGTCTGAATGTCAGATACAAGGCAAGAAGAAAGGGACTAAACGCCCCTCACACTGCCCACTAGCCAATGGCGTCGACCAATTCCCAGGACATTGAAGTTAATCCCCTTTTACCTGCTTGCGTGACACCGCAGGAGGTGGCAGATGAAAGAATTAACCACGGATTAATCGGATTTACCGCGCCGTGAGATTCATGACGCCATTGGCTGAACGGACTCCTTTGAGAGGTATCTGCAGTTTGTTCTTGAGTTGTATCCGACCATGCCAACTGATTTAACCAGCGCTCGCCAGCCTGGTTATATCAGGGTGACAGGACGAGACCAAATTGATCCTTTCGAAGCGGAGGATTTCCGTCACCTTATTGGATTAACACCGTTCCCGCTTCAAGTTGATCAACTCAGCCTCGCCCTTCCATTTGCTGCTGCCCTGGTTAGCTCGCTTGGCAGAGAGACTGTCCCGGACAGGCGGCGGTTGTGCCGGGTTGGGCCGCCGGACCAGGACGAATTTTCTCCAACCGCGAAGTTCCAGAGAAAGCTGTATAACTTTCCTTTGTAGCCGTGTGGTTGCGCTTGCGTGGATGCTAATGAGTAATTACTGCCCTTTTGCGAATTTACTGCTTCAAGAATTGCCCTGAACTCACTGACCTAACAATTCACGCGGTTCTCTTTCCCACTCATCGGCAGTACTTGTATATCCTTGAAGGTCAAACAGAAAAAAAAATAGCAGACCACATGAAAATGCTACCATCGTAAAGACAACAACAACAACAACAACAAATACCGGCATTGCGGGTAGTGTAGCTATCTAAACGAATTACGCCGTAGCTATGTGATGCAGCCATTTCATGCGGACGACGCTGACGATGACGACAAGGTCAGGGGGACTTGCAAGGTATTGGAGAGAATATTGGTGACAGCAGAGAAAACCACGGTGAAAGATTGCTTCGCAGTTTGAATGATCGAGCCTTGTACGCGTCATCGTTTTCCGAGCCATTCTTGGAAATTAACGCAGGTCGAACCTGCTCGAGAAAAGTGCTCTGCTGCACTTCCTTTTTTTGTAGAAGGGCGAAAAAAATACGTGAGGATAACTGGCTTTTTCGTTCATATTCTTGCAACCTGAATATTAATGTCAGACTCCTCCCCTGGCATGTTCCATTTGCTGCGCTCAAGCTACGGAGTCAACGCTGAATCACTTTTCGGGAACTTGACCCGGACTTCGGGCTGCACGTGACGGACATTTATGCAGCCAGGCCTAGCATCAAAACTGCCCGACAGACACGCAGTAGACTCGTGGGCTTCAGCATCACGCCCTGTTTGCATTCAACAAAGAAACCAGCCCGTCAATTTTCCTTTAAGTTATGCCAAAGGGGGAAAAATTGCGCAATAAAAGAAGTTCTTGTATTGCTCAGTGCCAGTCACCTTTTCTAATCAGGGATTGTGAAAGCGCAAAAGTATTCGTTTTCTTCGGCCTGAACGGAGGTGACTATCTTAAACCTGACGCTGACTGTACAATAAGTACTGTACGAAAATTTTGAAGCTGGTTTTATTGTGCTGTATATTCGAAAGGTATCGCTAGCGACATGACCATGAGAGAAAATTTACGGAAGCCTTCTCTGATAAGCGCTGCACGACATGGAGGCAATTACGTAATTTGCTTTCGCGTCAGAATTACGAATATCGCGACCAAACACTTCAAACCTATCTTAGGACGCATCTTAATGCCAGCGTTGGTGCCTTGATTGCCATGGCTAAGTCTTACCCTTACTTTGCTTAGCTGGAGGCTGCAACTACTTGCAATCAATTTCATCAGTGGAACACATAAGCATAAGCCAACAGGCGACAACAACAAAGCTAGAGGACGTGCAGTGCGTATATGCGCTTTGTGTGGGAATGGTGGTCACTGCTGCATTCGGGAGCAATAGGTAGCTTAGAATGCAAATAATAGTGGTGTCTGCTGACCGAGAAAGCCCGATTCTCACAATCGCAAAGACTTTAAAATTGGGCAGAGAGCTGTGTTCATTAATATGCATACATTGCTGGTCGATAAAAGCGGCCGGCCGTTCGCTCCTTTGTAAGGTTGAGTGAGCAGTCTGGCACGATTCTTTCATTGTATTCATGGATTAGAGAAAAAAAATCTGAAGGAAAAAGTGCTGCAATGTTAATATCCTGCATATTGAGTAAAATCTAGAGCAAAACATGGGCGGCTCATTGATTTTAGAGCGCAGCTCTTTGGCGTCCGTTCCTGGGTTTCGCGTCGTCGTCGGCCTCGTAACCAGCTCCGCCCCCAATGTCACGCTTTTCAATTGGTCGAAATGCTCGTGACGTCATCGTACGCGAATTTCAAATGGGGCCAATTGTACTTTGGCTAGTAACCATGCGACCAATCAAAGGGATCGTATAGTGATGCTGCAACTAAGTTGGACTGAGTTTAGTTAATTGCTTAATTAATCAATTAGCCTAATTAATATAGAGGAGAATGAAGAGGTCAGAAGAAAAGAAAAGAAAGACGCGCGCCGCAGCGACAACAGCGTCCGCGGAAGGAGACGCTGCTGAAAAAAAACAGATAAGTACGAAGCCGCGTTCCCTCTACCACCACGCACTTCCCCACTCAGTAAGACGTTGCTCGTTTCTTATACGTTGTGTCGAACATCCTAGACAGTTCCAACAATTGACAGGTTAATGACAGAACACGATGGATAGAAATACAATAATATAAATATGAAATAGCCTAATTAACCTTTCTAGTTAGACCGCATAAATCAATAAAACCGAGAACGAAATTGGTCGAGTTGGGGAATCGAACCAGGGTCTCCGGAGTGCGATACGAGCACGCTAGCCACTCCGTAATGCCAGCTGAATGGTTTGGAATGAACAAAGGCGCGTCTAGCTAATACGGCGTCTTCGTTCACTCCCATCTTCCCCCTTTCCCTTACGGCGAGGTGCAGGTGTCCACCCAGATATGCGAGAGAGATACATTTCCTTTCCTCAAAAAATAAATTTACCGTCCAGCAAGGCGTACAGCCGAATTGGCGATGGCGTTCTGTGGACTCCCTGGCAGCGTTGCAAGACGCTGTCGCGTTCCACTCTTACAGGCGAAGCTTAACATGTTAACCACACATCAGTAACACACGCAGACAGCCAATGGACGCGTCATTCGCTGGCAGCACTTGATTCATCATTCACAACCACATTCGTGACAGAATGCTGTACTAAGGCTTTCGCCTTGCACCACTTTAGTCGCCAAAGTGACTCCTAAATTTAGAGCGCAGCTCTTTGGCGTCCGTTCCTGGGTTTCGCGTCGTCGTCGGCGTCGGCCTCGTAACCAGCTCCGCCCCCCTTTCATCCCCCCAGCGCTAGCAGCGACCGACTGATAACGACCGACTGATACCGCTGGATGCCGCTGACGCCGCTAGAGAGTCAAGATAACGTGACTGCATAGAACACCGTCGCCGCCATGCAGAAAGAGGAGGAAAGGGTCCCCCCCCCCCCCCCCACCTGTTCTTGTGTGGCGGATAGGGTGCTCTTCAGTTGCCGACGCGCCGGTTATTTCACGTAGGCCCCGGCACGTCGACGAATACGTGACCACCTTCCCACGGCTAGACCTGGTTCTTAGCGCTGTGGAAGCGAGGGTATCATATTGTTTGTGTCGGCATCGGCGGCGTTGTCCCTGAAACCAACTCCGCAGCTGGGGTTGACTCACTATCGAAAAGGTCAAACAGCTTATTTGCTGCGCTCAAATTTCGCATTAGGAAGTAACGTAATCGTCGGTAATTTTTTGGAACCTCTTTGCTTGCAAGAAAGCTCTAGATTACGAACTCGACAGCAAAATTACCTTTGTGCTAGGTTAGCATTGGAAATATCATTGTATGAAACAGTGTAGACGCCGCCCGGCACCGGAAGCGTGTAGTCACATGATGAGCAGTTTCCCGAGGCAATATACAATTCGGCCACTAAATAGGCTCCTTCCAAAATCAAGGCTTAAACGTATTCCGAATAGTCCAGAATTATCGTGAATGTTTCAGCTTTACGAAAATAACAGCACAGAAGAAAATGCTGGATCTGGTGCTGTTTCGAATGCTTCCCACTCATCGCAGCTTGCATTTATTTTGAGGTCGCTTAAATATTAACGGTAATCTCTCCTAAGATGTGTTAAAAAAAATACTGCATTCATAAATCTTAGCACGGCCTGAACGTACAGGCGCGTTAAGCAGGAAGAAAAGGGCGCCGCCCGGCTCCTTGGTTTCTGATAACCAGCCTTCAGAAGCACCTGCTCATGCATGTTAGTATGTTGGCAACCGCACTCACTTTCAGCAACCGTTGTCATAGCAACCCTATACCATTACCTTCGCCACAGGAGGTACAGCGTCTTGCGTCCTTTATGGTACTGCGCGTTTGAGCGCCTCGGGGCTTAACGTGTCGTTACAGGTTTCAGATCGGTGGGAAGACGTCTACTGCGTCATGTCGTAACTCCTAAACTAAATATACGGTGTGGGCGCTCGCTATGCCAAGACATGACCTTCAAAATTTATGACGGCGCTTATTCGAGCATCGTCGCTTGTACGCTATCTCACGGTATTTCTCAGCTCATTCAGTGCCGTCGCTGTTAATTTTAGATTTGGTTTATTTCTGTGAAGGACATTCATAGAGCCTCTTCATATGTGGAGAAATGATATTAAACTTTTGAACACCACGAAACGTACCAATTGCAACAGTGCTTACAGAATACTTAGTATGATGCGTTCATCGGCTACAGGTGGCCTCTGCTGACCCAATCAGATTTTAGTACTGAGGTGTTCAAAAGAACTACTGAGAACTGCTTCACTCATCAAAACATCGTCACTTGAACAAAAATGATCTAAATAGTTACTCAAAAGATTTCGCAAAAGTTGGTTTTGGTTTTGAGGAAAGGAAATGGCGCAGTATCTGTCACATATATCGGCGGGCACCTGAACCGCGCCGTAAGGAAAGGGAGGAAGGTGAGAGCGAAAGAAGAGAGAAAGAGGTGCCGTAGTGGAGGTCTCCGGGAGTCGGATCACTGCAATAGTGCCACACCTCGCACTAGATGAGAATGTTGAACCGCGCAGCATCTAATTAGATTTCAGAGAAAAGAGTTGCACTACCGTACAGCATAGTACCTACATATAAACTTACACTTCGCCATCTCTTAGTCTTCGTAAACAGAACTTCCTGGCTCCCTCCAAAGAGAACCAAGAAACGACGAAAAGCTGTTAAAAGCTGAGTACACACGGCAGGAAGCAATTGGCAGCGACGAGGAAGCTCACGGCCACTTGACTTTTCGATTTCGGGACAGTCCAACTATCCGTCTCGGCTATTTGCCGACGGCAAACACGGACAACGCGGAAGATGTCAGCCGAGGGCCTGAGAACGGGGCACCGGCTGAAGTGGACGGAGGAAGCTGGGTGGGCTACGACGGTGAGTGCCCGGAAGGGTGGGAGCACACACTGATGCTCAATCCCCGACGGGGAAACAATAATCCGCTCACATCGAGAGAGAAGAGCACTCGAGTTCGTAATGCTATCACGCGACGATACGCTGGGATAAGCACAGTACACGGGCGCAACAAAATTACTAGCTCGAGCGAAGAAAAATTATATCGGCGCTGGGCATTCCATTCGAGGGATCACGACGTCGGTTTATTTTGCCATGAGCGTCTTCACTTCCACGTCCGGTGAAGCGGAGCGAGAGCCTTAAGTTCCTGATGGGCTGTGGCGGTGGAGCAATGCGAAAATGTGCTTTGGAGTCTGCGATAGTGTGATACTACAAAGTTCACTGCTTTGTTTTGATTTTAAAGATCAACAAAATGGTCTTAAAATATTATATGACTAGCTATAAGGTTTTTTTTTTATCCACGCGGGCTAGCAACACCCGTAGGAACGGCTACACAGAGGCATAATTATAACAAGGGGGAAGCAAACAGTTCAGTTTTTAAGAGCGTTAAACGCACATTCAACATCTACGGAACAAAGGTGAAGTAGCGTTTGTGTACTAGAATAGAGCAATACATAAAAGGTATAGCAATAGTTCAACGTATTTAGGCTTGGTTTATTGGGGTTTGACCACCCGGTTAAACCACCCGGTTTATTCACTGGGGCGTTATTGCAACGAATATCCGTGATTGCAACTATTGCAACTATTGATCATGTATTGGTAAATAATACTAGAACTGTTGATTATGATAAATGAATTCGCTTACATGAAAACAACGCTCAGCACTTTTATAACTTAAGACAGCGCTCTTGAAGATTGAACTGAAGAATTGCAACAATCAGTCGAAATTTTACGCACTCGGAAATATTAGTGCCTTTTCAACCGCCAATAAACGGACTACCAAACACAGAACCTGATGATATGCACTATCGTTTAAGCTGCGAAAAAAAAAATGAATACTCGGAATTTAGACCAGAGGTAACTGATTAGGTTTTGTGGGCACTTTCATGTGCTCAGAACTTTGAATCGAACAACGCAATGCATGCCTTGCCTGGTGTACTGAGATGCAACTCCAAAGCGGAGGCTACAGACCGTAAGGTTATAAAAATCAACATAATAGCTCAAAAAGAAAGGTGGCCACTTAAAGTGGCATGCTTTCAACAACTTAGCTGTACTAAAGTTTTTAGTACTACTGAGGACGCAGACATTGAATGGAATAAAACGTGCTACAAAAGCATATAACTGCTTTCAGGCGTAGGAATGACTCACTTTGTCAAAGTCACTGGTGAAAAAGTCAAGAAGAGGCGCTGATGATTTGTTTTGAAATAATTTTTTTTTTTTACAAAACTCTTATTGCAGTCCTCAAGGCCGCTGATTGCTCTTTTACACACACCAGAAGTGGTTATTCGGGAAGTAATCAAGGCGGTCCACTGATACTTCGTCAGTAAGCAATTAGAAAAAGTTATCATACCAAAACGCCCTTTCTCTTGATTAGTGACGTCAGCCTTAATGCCCAAGCGAAACCTAATTGCTCCGCCTGTCCAAACAAAGGTTCATAAAGAGAAAAGCCAGAGGTGAGAGTAGAACCACGAAAGAGATTTAGTTGCCAGCATGCACGGGAATTAAGCTAAGCTGCTCGGGAAGAAATGCAGCGAACTAATCCCAACACGTGACGTAAGAGAATGGAACGCAGGAAGAAAAGACGCGCCTACTACAGCACGCTCAACTAAAACCTCACAATGACCTTTTAATGAGCACGGCTTATAAACTTAGTCAAGAGAGGACGGGTACTATTGACTCAAGCGCTTAGAAAAAAAAAAGCTCAGTCCTGGCTGCCTCAGTATTTTGCTCCCTCCCTTCCACGAAATGCCGCACCGCATTATTCCCTGCACAAAACACTCAAGTTGAATAAAGATAAAACGTGGGCAGGCAGGGACCTCATTAAGGGAGCTCTGCGTTGGGAGAACAGGATTAAAGAATCATGGCTAGCAAATTAACGCAGCGACAAACACTGGCAGATTGCCAGCGAGGCTTTCGGGGAAACGCTCAAGAAACAAACAATGTGACTTGGCGCGATCGGAGTTCGATAGATTGCTTCCAAGGGGCACCCCGTCACTTCGTGCTTCCTTGGGCGTGTTCGCTGGAAGAGCGTGTCGTTTTCGGAACCCAAGCGTGACATGGACCGCGGCAGATTCTTATCCGGGCAGCTCGGAACGCCCGCCGGTCCGTGACGAAGCGTGCTGTGTGGGGATCGTCCGGGGCGCGCCGAATTTCACCTCACCTCGTCGAGACTTAAGTAAGCACGCGGACGCGCGGCGGCGTCCATAATTAAGCGGGCCACCGCCCAAAACACCGCACGCTCGATAGCTGGAGAACACACACAATACAAAGTGGGAGAAATCGCGCTTGCCTTTTCCACCTCTCGATACAAGGGAAGTGTATGGAAGGCACAGAGTTTGGCGAGACATCGTGCGTTATAAACTTACGACTTATAAACTCAGTCAAGTGTACCCATGTGTAACATGTGTAAACATGTCGCTTTTACACGTTTTAACCATCTTTACTATTTCCAAGTATTCGTGGTCAGCGTATCGGTTAAGGAAGATAGGTACTTGTGAACCTGCGGCCACACGTATGTGAGAACCGGCGTATGTGAAAGCTGCTTAACCTGCGGACACAAGATTTCATTTCTCCATTGACACACTTCAATTAGGTCACAATGCTTCGGGCTTTAGAGTGCGAGCAACAAACATGTAAACACATAATATAGAGAGCGCTGTAAGATGACGACAGGCTTTGAAGGCAGATTTGATACATGTTGCCCAAGCTTAACATTAACACTTCCACATCACTGCGGCTATTCTCTTTGGTAATAGCGCAAAACGTGCCAAATTTCAGGAACTACAGTGGCAGCGTAAGTTGAATGTTCTGACAAAATTGTGTTCAAGCGCTTCTAGCTGAGTTGTTACTTAAGCCTACTTGGGTTACTTGCATCGCCAGTTGTTTTGTTACTTGTTCTCGCTATGAAAAACGATGTGCAGTTGCAGCAAGATAGCTGAAAGAAAAAAAAGCAGGAACACAGGGGGCAGACACCACTAAATTTTGTTAATCCAGTTCCATCGAAATACAGCTCCCTCACGTAAAGGTGCGGTTGGGGATTTTCAAGGTTTTCCTCAACACGTACTGTTTCCGCATCTTTGACGCAGTGGTTCCGGCATTTCCTGCGAAAACACTGCAGTTGGACAAAGTACACCGTGGGGAAATTGACCTAATTGTGAAAGTAATTTTCCGCGAAATCAAACGCTACTGCTTTAAACTAATCGCATTAGTTTGGATTTATTACCGCGCACCTCATTACAGTCTAACAAATGATATGCGTTGCAAGTAAAGTTTCCGCAGAGAACGCGAGGAGCACAAGCACATAACGGCCCACGTTTTACTATGAACACATTCAATAAGATGTGCTCTATTTTATGACGCGTAAACTGCCAGTGCTATCATACTCCGAGCAGGTTTGAATAAGGCTTTCTTGACCTGAAAGAAGAATGTTTTAAAGCATAATTAGTTTAAATTTTCTTGCATCCTTTAGGAACCAAAACACTAGCGAAAAACTAACGTGAGTGCATTTTCTCCAGATTGTAAGCCGGGGTCAAGAGGTATGCTGTTTAGATTTTCGACCTGCAGAAGACATACGCGGCTTCAGCAGGCCTAACTTGGTATAGGGCGCCAGCCTGCATGAAATGAAGCAATATTGCTATTGCTAAGTAGACGCGCTGCAATTAGGAGAACACAGCGAGCTTGGCCACATATAGCACACTGAATGTCGGAAATTTGTCTCAGACAGACTTTAAACCGACGCTCTGACTTCCTCTATCCTGATTTGGCTTCAACTATTTAAGCTTACCAAGAAAGTTTGCTAGCTGTAAACTTCCACCCGAAGAAGTTTTGTAGCAAACTGCAAAACCTTCTCTGCCGTGAGGCTCCCGTGCCTGCTAGTGTTACCTACTTCCACGCAGGTTTCCTCAATTAACTCCTCCTTCAAACAAATTTTTCAACGCGAAAGACGCTCTGTCAAGACGAAAGTGAGTGAACTGAACGCATTCATACTCTTCGCTGTTGGGGGCTCCAAACAGGAGTTCGCGCACACAGTTGGAAAGCACGAGCAAGTTCAGAGGCAGGAAATTTAAACGAGCTGACGTTCGCCCCTCGAAATAGCGCACGGGTAAGGCGCGAAGAGAAATCTAATTAGGAAACGAATGCAAAAAAAAAAAAAGAAGACAAAGCGCGCAGGCAGGCCGGTATGAAACTGATTTGCATTCCTCCAGAGACCGCCGGCATCGCGTGGGAGAAGGAGCGCGTTCAGGGGAAAACCAAACTTTTCGGGAAGGTGTGGATATTGACGGCCGCCAAAGATTTTCCTTTTTCTCCGCAGGAACTTTTAATTCTCCCGCACCGCGTCGACGGCATGGAGGGAAAGCCAATATTCGGTACTCAATATTCGCTTTTTGCTGCCACTCTAAGCAAGTTGACAGAACGCGCGCAGAATGGGGGGAAAACGAAAAAAAAAAAACTTGAGAACAAAAACGAGAAAAAGAAGGGAGGAGAAGTCTGTTCAGAGCGCTATTGAAAAGCACCTTGCGGGAAGCGAGCCCGTATACTAGTGTAAATATTTCGCTCCGCTGGGTGGCGCTTTCGCTTTCTCCAACTTGCGGCGGCGCCATACATCACGACGGCTGTGTGCGCATTGAGTTGGGCGCCCTGTTCAATATAAATGCAAAACGGCCCGGCGTATTTTTCCGATTGGCTGGCGCCTAACCAAGCGAAGTGTAAATCTCTGGATTCCGGACTCCGGGCGCCGGTGTTCGCCTGCAATAGCAGCGAGCGAGAGCGCGCCGCGCGTTCGCTGCCAAGTGCACAAGACCGTGTCACGAGTCTCTTTCGATGCTTCGTTGCTTTTGAGGTATACACTGCACGGCGCATTTTGCCGGGATTACGTATACTAAGTACAGTTCCCTGGCAGCAGTGACGCGGCGGTTTAATAAAGTTTAGGGAGGGAGCAGTATATAATGCAAGAGAGGAGGACGGGGAGGCGGAGGCTTTAAAGACAGAAAAGGATTTAATACCGCTAACACTCGCTGTTTTTCGTGGCGTAAGGTGACACCCATTTTTTTTGTGTATATGTGTGCGTGAGAGTGTTTGGGTGGAGGGGGGGGCATCGAATAAATTCACTCCAGCTGGAGCAAACACCGAGTAACCACATTTTTCCTAGGATTTGCACCGCCCTCCCACCGAGGCCCCCGTTTCCCCGTAGAAAGGGATCAAAATCGAGCCTAAAACCTTTTTCTCGACGTAAAAACTGCAAAAAAGAGGCTCGGAGGTTTTGGTTTTGCCTCAAGATGTCACGAACTCGGAGCATATGACGAAGAGACGTGAATCTACGGTTAAGCGCAGCGAAAAAATTGCAGGAAAATGATGAAGGTAGGTTAAGGAAGGAGCCAACACTAACCAAAGCTGCTAGCCACCGGTCGCTTCTTTGTTCGTATATAGCATTTGAAGACTGCCCTGATTCTGTTAGATATTTGATGCTCGACGTGGCTATATTTCTGGATTTTCCTGCACAATGTTTCTCGAAAAGATATTGCGATCCACTTCCATTTCGCCACAATAACCGGTGAGCAAAGATACGGCAGTTTATAAAGTTAGGTCCGACTAGGTGAGTATAATGCTTCAAGACGAGAGAATTTTCTTATCACTGACACTTACATTTGTTTGCACAGCAGAGGCTCATCAATCCCCGTAAGCGCAGGAGTTAGATTTCTGCCTTTGCATCATAAGCAGCCAGAGATTATAAAGAGTGCTTTACAGTGCAATCGCAGTGCATCTCATGCTTTTCGGTTTCGACCCCTCGAAACATGCAGCAAAGCACACACGCGAAACTGCTCCCGTTTCGTTTCCCATTGCTCATGCAACACTAGTTGTCTTTTGCCATTATACTTACACATGTGTGATATGTTCTTAGGTCCTCTCAGCCCTTCCTCCCCCCCCTTCCCCCCCTCCACCCCCCCCCCCCCCCCCCGGCCCAACCCCGCTCCCGCCATTTTTTTTTCTTCTAATCGCAACGTACGCATCAGAAAATCTCGTTTTACACACCCGCTTTCTTTTGTGGTTGGAGGCCGTCTTATCAGATTTACGCGCACAGAGGTTGCGAGCAAAGCGTGGTAGAATTTATTTTTTATGCTTTTATGTAAACACGCCTCCCTTCTACCGCCGCGAGCACAAGAACGCGTCTTGTACACGGGGGGCGTATCTGGTTTCTCTCTGTGCCGGAGACGGAGCTCGAGATGAGATTACAGAGCGAGCGTAACCCAATAAAACAAGGAGGCCCGGAATATGACAAGATATGAGGCGTATAATCACGTACCCTCGCCATATGACCGCACTTGCCCGGCTGTGCTATCCCACAGCGTGAGCTAAACGCGCGAAAATGTTAGAGACCGCGGGAACTTCACAGCCGCCTTGCTCAACATAACAAGCATCTACTTGCCCGCAGTGTGCGCACGCTCCCTGCCTTCCGCTTTATGCTTAATAATAAAAAAAGAGGCCGTTGTTTTCAGCACTCGCAATAACTCGCGCGTATGGACTAGGGCGATCCTGCTTTCTGCCAAGACTCTCTCGATGCAATAAGGCTGGACACTTCATCCCGCCTTTATAAAGAAAGAAAAACATTCAGGATGCGAATGCGGGAATAAGGAGTTTTTTTTTTTTGCGCACAGGGTTGCTGTTGCACCAGATCTCTGCAGTGTTGTGAATTGGGGTTGGCAGAGCCATCTGCAGAGTACGACCATATGGTCTGTTGCAACATTATGGTTCCGAGCCAAAGTATGTAGGGGTGAGCCACGCCCGCTTTATACCTACTTTATAAGTGGCGCGCATTGTAAGCGGCGCGCATTGTAAGCGGCACGCATTGTAAGCGGCACGCATTGTAAGCGGCACGCATTGTAAGCGGCACGCATTGTAAGCGGCACGCATTGTAGGCGGCACGCATTGTAGGCGGCACGCATTGTAGGCGGCACGTTTCATAAGTGGCACGTTTCATAAGTGGCACTTTTTATAAGTGGCACGCATATTGTAAGCGGCACGCATATTGTAAGCGGCATGTATTACTTAATGCGATAGCACAAGGAGATCGTCGGGTCATTTGGAGAGCCGCCGTCACGTGGCACACCTGGTGATGCGCCAAATAAAAGAGAATTGGCCGCGATCGGGATTCGAACCCGCGGTGACGTTAACAGATCGGCTTCACTGAACGCAGGCATTAGTCCACCACGCCATCGGCACTTTTTTTTTACTTTACTGCCTTTATTTCGGTGCTGCCTACCATCCAGCGTGTTAAACTAAGTCCCTCGCGCTGTGCTTTGAATGTCGTTTTCATCGCTTCAAGTGCAAGTAATTTCAAAAAGAGCACGTTGATACTTTCAAGTGCAAGCCGAAATTTGATCGCGTGGCCACTTTACCGACAAAAAAAAAAAGGGCTCTCGATAGCGCCATCTCGCCAGCATGCAGCAAATCACACGAACCAGCGGGAGATTTGAAAGGGTTCTTGGAAGCGCTAGCTTGCAAGCTTGCTGCAAATTGCACGAAAAGGCGAGAGAATTTAACCAACAAATTAAAATAACATTGGTGAGCTTTACTTATGCTATCGCTGTGATATTTTATCAGTGATTAAGTGTCACCCTGAATATTTTTTCCCCCATTTTAATTCCCTTTATTCCTCTCACGGCGTTGTTCATGTGCCCGCCCAGGGTGAAACACTGCCTTTCCTCTTCTCACGACCTAGCATAGACTTCCTCTTTCGTCGGCAAAAACTCGGCTAAACTTGCAAAGATGATCATGCGTAAAGAGTGGGTCCTGATAGTCTAGAGCATTGCCTGTCGCACGGCTGCCCAAGGCTAACGGGCGCACAGGGGTCGACTAATTGCAAGCCGCTCTTACCCGCGAAAAGGTTTTAAGTTTCGCCTCGTTACTTCATACCAGCTATAGCTTCCGCAGCTCTGCGCAATTTGGTCGAAGATTATCGTGGCGAGATTACGTCGGATTATCGCTCAAGTTGGGTACTGAGCGCGTTTGAAATCGCACACAGTGCTGTCAGGAAAGAGTACCGCTTCTGAGAACTTTAGAAAGATCAAATGTCCACAGAAGATGAAAGAGCAAGAATTTTGTTTTATTTTTACCTCTTCCGTCCATGGCCTAGGGGTGTGCTATGGAGGCAGTGAAAATAAAACACATTTTAGTATGATTTTTTTTCGGCAAATTCAGGGCGTACGCACAGAGAACCACCAAAGAGTGTCCAGACATACCAATATAACCCAATTCAAGTTAGCCTACCGCCAGCGGTATCAATAATATCATAGAGAGGTTTTGGAGGGAAATCCCGCCAAGCCATACATACTTTTAGAAGATGAGGCGGCTAGGGTCGAGGTTCGGTAAGCTTATTCTAGGCTAGCCGGTGATAAAATCATTGATTCGCCATCGCTCTTGTCCTTTGGCTTGCTGTCGATTAACGACAGCTTTGAAATGGTGTTATCTATACCTCTACCGTATATCTTTATGCAACGAAAAACTCAATCGTGTCAAAAGTATAATCTGCGCCATGGCTGACTTCTGTAGCATGGAACATTGCTATGTTCACCACACTTCTCACCACACTTTCCACCGCATCATTGCCCCCTCGCGTAAAAGTCTGGCTTACAACATTTTTTCCCTTCGTACAGCACAGGTAAATATCCAAACATGTTTGTTTTGCATTGCTCATGCTCGTTCTGAGCCGACCGCTTACGAACATGCTGTACTAAATGGATCTGCACAGGTACCACTGGAACTGAAAGAAACTTTGTAGTCAGCTTCAGTGCCCCAGCAGAGATATTTGCGTTACCATGGGAAGTTAGGATTCTATTCACTTGATTTCATAACAAACTACTGGCTCCGCATGCTAGCATTCAGCACAGCGCAGGAGAATAGATGCGGACGAAGAGTAAGATAGCACAACAGCGTTGACTAACTGGCTGATGTGCTCAGTGCTTGCATTTATACATAACCGTCCGCGCGCCAGCAAACTCAAGGAAAAAATAATGCAATAAGTTTGTCCTTCCTAGATAGCGAAGTAGTGCGCGTGTAAAAATCCAGGTAGCAGTATGCACGGGACGAGAATGGTTGTCAGTTGAGGAATCAACCAAGTGCTGCGGTTTGTGTGGCGGTCTGGAATGTAATCGCCTGTAATAAATTGGCCTCCAAAGACCAAAAGGTTCACGCTTTACTGCAGAAGCGTGCATACTTTGGCCTGCCACTTTCCCCAAGTGAGTATGGGTCGAAATAGGTGCAGAATGCTCGACTGCCCGAGCAACCACCCCTTTTCCAGGCTTCCAAGTATCCAAACGTACCTGCAAAAACCCACTAGCGTGGAAATTAATAGAGTATTTTTCTATTACTGAACCAAAGAAGAAAAGATTTCTGTTCGATCAATACAAACTCTTTGTCCGGACACACTGTTCCGGCCTTGAAGTTGATAGAAGTTTCGAAATCTTAAACTAGAAATTTGTTAGTTTGTAGGTAGGCTCGTTTACTTCACCATGGACTGTTCGCTTTACCGCCGCCCAGTTTTATTCTACGCCGAAAGACAACCAGCTTTACTAAAGCCACTGTAGTCTACCGGACTCGCATTCAAGCGCAATATTGTTGGTAGTTTAAATTTCTGCGGCAATCGCGAAACGCACGGTCCGTCACGTTTCTCTCTCTCTCTCTCAACACAGGCCAACTCTTTGTCCTCGACCAACACTGCGTCGCACATTACAATAGCTGCGTCGTTTTAGAAACGAAAAGAATAGTTGAACTACTCGGTTCAAAACTCTCTGCAGGTACCGTGCATTCAAAGAGCGCCCGGCGGGCGTACAGCATAACGATCAAACAATTATACCTCCAGGCCGGCGCACACGTTTTTTGGTAGCCGGGTTGCGAAACGGGCAGCGGCCAGTGACAAATCTCCGCCAGAAGGCGTGCGTGCGTGCACGTCAGATCGTGGGAATGCGGCATCCGACTTTCTGCCTCTCCTTTCCCTCTCTCCGCCACACACCCTCCCTTTCTCGGGACTAAAGCTCAGGGCCAGGGCCGCGTGGAGGGGGGGTTGGGGTGCAGAAGCAGCGGCCGCAGTCGAGGTTCCGGAGGATGTGCTCCCATTAGCGACCGGCTGCCAAGCGAACCGCGCGGCACACGGTGGACCGCGGCGCGCTAAGCGTCGCTCGCTCCCTGCTGCTAGCCGTACACACACACGGAACGGGCGCGCCGATCTGCGCTCGGCCGTCCGTTGCAGTCGGAATCATTATAAGCCCCGCGCGAAACTGCAGCGCGCCGAGCACTTAGGTGAGCGCGAGAGCTCCGCCGACCCCGCGTGGAAAGGAAGAGGAGGAGGAGGAGGGATAGCAGGCAGGAAGGAAGAGGTCGAATTCAATCTGGTAACATAGTTGCGACACGGCTGGGTCGCGACGATATGCAGTCGGTCCAAGGAATGTTTCGCGAACTTTTGCGTTTTCTCTTTTTCCTTCAGAAATGCGAGAGGAGGGACTTGGGGATGGCGTTGTTTTGAGGCACGGCGCAAGGTGAACTGGAAGAAGCGCTCTAAGGCAAATAGAAGGGAAACGGTGCGATTAAGGAAGTCGACGAGCCGAGCCGAGCAAGCCGTGGCAGGGCGTTGGGGAGATTGCCCTTGTGAAGGTTGCGCAAGATGTTTAACGAAGCGGAGCGGTGGTGTGAGCGTCGGCGGTATAATTCCGTTAAGCAAGTCTGTTTCACTAGAAGCGTACGTTCTTGATGTTGCATCACTAGCTGCTGCTTGCGTGGCACTTTTTTTGCACATTTGCAGAACGGAGTGAGTGCAGGTGATGTGAAGAAAACGACTAAGTCTCATTTTGGCATTAAGTTTACGTGAAGTCAACAAAAAATGGCATTATATAAAACTCAGCATTGTCCGTCCGCGACGAGCCATTTTAGTGCCCCCTATACATTTCTGTGATCGAGTTGTTAAGCTAGCCGGAGCACAGTCGCCCGGAGACTTGGCACAAACGCCCCAGCGCGTGGCTTGGGCTGACATAATAGGCGCTGAGCGTTGGCCGGCTAGTTCTAGGTCCTTTTAGGGTGGCTGCATTCAACCAGTTATCGACAACCGCTGCCAACACATCATGCAGCACTGTCTTGGACCCAGTGGCCAGCGCTCAGCGGCGATAATGTCAATCCAAGCCTGTCGCTAGAGCGTACGGGTCAAACCTACGGGCGCGGCGAGACTTCAGGCTCTGCTGTAAGACAAGTACGCACAACTCAACCCGTAGGTGACAATACTAAACAAGAGAGGCTGACTCGTTTTCCACCTGAAGTGCTGCAGAAAACTCTAGATCTTGTTCGGCAAGCGAACTTATTAACATTTTGAAGCTTTGGTCAGCAGAAGTGTGTTGTAATGAAGCAGCAACAAAACGCACGACAAATCGAACTGACCAGCTACCAGTCACTGAAAAGTCCTTGTGAAATTTTTTCAAGCGAAAATCAGTAATGCTACCACCAACGTTTGCTAGTCGCTACTTTTCTTTCCGACTTATGTGGCGTTATTTGCCGCCGCGTCTGACTGCTATGACTCGCCACGCCGCAGTGCAGCCGTAAAATGAAAAAAAAAAAAAGTAGTTTGTTTCCCAACTAAGCGCGCACCACGTACACCTGCGCTGGGCAAGGTCCGACCATAATCGACAGTGGGCTTATCCAACAGTGAACGCCGCAGAGTAAGCAATGACACCGCCACACGCATGATTCCGAATGCACCGATTACAGATATTGTTACCGTAGGTACTCCAATAACAGCAAAATTCTGCGATTAAAGGATAGAAATGTTTAGGTTATACTAAACTTAATTGTCCTTGCTCTCTTATTAAAGTTCAGCGCCCTCTTTTCTTTTCCTCTTCAAATGGCAGACCGCGAGACATGGCGAGGGTGCTTAGAATCCAATCAAGTTGGAACTCGGAGTTCGCTTCCCCCCCCCCCCCCCCCCCTCCCGCTCCAATTTTTTTTCAAATAGATCGCCAAATTGCAGGGCGTGCCCAGAATCAATGAATGCTTAATTTTACCTTAACACGGGGCACTGAACTTGAAAGAGCGAACTTTCCTGCAAGCTCTCTTTTTCTCATCACTACTAGGCGCGAGGAGAAGCGCCCTTCTTATGGCGCTTAGCTTATACTATGCGCATGCGACTGCGATTCGCCCAAAATGTGCAGTTTTGAAATAGGCAGAAAGCAGGCGACAGTTACTACGTAAAGATTCTAGTTGTCCCAGAAGTATGTTAGAAACAGTCACGGCCCCATTTTTGAATAAATGAATATCACTGCCACTCTGGCTTCAGCCACTATCACTATCCACTCTCTACTCACTCTATCCACTGTCCTCTGCGGCAGCGGTAATGCGAGTCTGAATATTGCCTGCCAGTATATTCTCTTCGTACCCGTGAAGAGGGCCCCACAGGGGACGCAGATTACGTCAGCGTCGCTGTATTTCTTTCATTCCAGTCCCGCACACCTTTTTAAGTGCGCAGGAAAGGCGATGACACCCCGCTGCAGTGCAGCCCGAAGTAGCAGCTGACATGTCCTCGCTAATCTTGTGACAAGCACTAGGTAACCTGGTACATCATAAGAATGATTAAAAAAAAAATGAACAGTTCGCTTATCGTTTCGTGTACTAGAGCACTGCGGCAGAACGACCAGGAACGTAGTAGCAAACTACGTACAGAAGAATTTCCTTTCACTCGTAAGTTGAGATACTCGGGGCGAATCAAGATATTGCAACAGAACCCAATGCACGCTCACGCGAACAAAGTTGGAGTAGTGAAAATGTTGCATGAGTAAAGTGCAAAAAGCCACGAAAAAGCGACGACGCAACCCCGTCATTGTCCGGAAACGATTCCCGCATCGCTTCGACCAAGCGACGTAGCACAAAAGTTGCGGGCGGGCAATCTTCGCCCGCTGGGAATTATGATTGCACCCCGCCCCATCCTTAACCCCGAGAAAAAAAATGAGAATACTGATCGAAAGCGGCCTCTACATGCACTTTGCTTCTCGGCAATTTAGTGCCTTAGTGCACCTTGGTAGATAACAGCACCACACACTTTTTACGTAATTGTCACGCGAATTTCAACGCAACGCTGCACTGAGACTTAATTGAGGATCAGCCAGTTTTCGACGCAGAGAATACAGGCGTTTAAGGACGCACTTGAGGTCTGCACGCTTTCGTTCATTGCGCCCTATGCTTCGCCCATGCGCGTCGAGCCCTTTATCTTCGTGTGACTACGCATGCCAGCGACGGTGTTAGTTGGACAAAGTGCAACACGAGGAAAAAAAATAGATGAAAAAAGTTTATTCCGGTCGAATTCTTCAAGCTGCAAAAATTTAGTGTGGTTCAGCTTTAGTTGCCACTGGACAGCAAAAAAAATACATAAACAACAAAATTAGGGCAAAGCCGGCGAGTAGAGCAGCTTCCAAAACGCATAATCAGATTGCCGTGCTACACTTAGAGTTACACGGCACTAATATGCCATTAAACCCACCTTCAAAGATATATTGTGACGCCATAGCTGAAATCACTGCTTCGCAAACAGGGGCGTCGTGGGACCTCAATCTCTTTTCATTTCAACTTCCGTTCCATGGAATTTAATGGCAGCTGGTATCAACAAGATGCTGCCGTTCACAACCTCAATTGAGCTAGCTACTTATGACTGTAGTTGTAGATTTGGACAGACGACAGTTCTGTTTTCATGGCGTAACTGACGTTACTGTTCGCGCCCTAGCACCGGGCATGTTTTGCACTTTACGTATTTAGCATACATCCTAAATTAGCATTGCATATGACTGGAAGCTCCAAGGGATCGGACATGGCGTTATCCGTTCATAGCGGCTTTGAGTGAAAATGTGGTGGAAGAAAACACAGGCAACAGGAAAGGCTATCCTCGTGAAAGGTAAGAAATTTGTTCTCGTTATCAAGTTCTCGTTATCCGAGTTAAAAGTAAAGCTTTTTGCACAGGATGATTACAAAACGGTATAGAATGGTGGCTGGCTTGTTACAAGACAATAAAATAGTAATAGACACGCATTTATACCACACCAAACAAGAAAGTGTCGCAAAATACTTTGTCCTTAGGAAACCGCGAAAAGGAACTATATAGCGGTTACACAATACAGATTGGTCTTCTATCTTTGAAGAATGGGAAGCTCAGAACATTAATCCATAAAGCTGCAATAACAGATTTGCAGCAGCCAAAATAAAACAAAAACGCTGATTGAGAACGGATATTTTTACGAGATTGTAGCTTCACGCCTCCTAGAGCAGTGAAGCCAGATCATCTCCAACTTAATAGACTGACAAGCACAGGTGCCACAGATTTATTTTTCCTGCCGTATTTTAAGAGATTTTGAACTCTTTCTCCTAGTTCGAACAGAAGATCCTCTCGCCGACGAAATCAGCAAAAAAAAAACTTCACACTAAATCGCGTCAGCGACAAGCTCACGACAAGACCTGAGGTTAACGCCCCCCTTTTTCACGAGCACCGCCGACAGAAAAAACGACGCGAACGATGAAGGATGAACTCACTTTGCGGATGGAGCCGTCTCATTTTGTTCCACCGCCTGGGACGTGGGGTGTTCCTCGGGCGGCCTCTTCGCCGCCTGTCTCGGGGAGCAGCAGCACACGGAGGCGCATTCGACGCGAGCCGGCGTGCCAGCGAAGTGGGGGAAAGCAGCACCGGGCCGAGCGCGCGCAACGCCGACAGCTGGCCACGCGGTGGCGAGCAGCGGCGGTGTAGTGTGTACGCCCTCGCAATCTCAATCGCGGTACGCAGCACGCGGAGCGGCGGAAGCCGATGTTGCTTGCTCTTTGCTGCAGCGCCACCGGCGAGAAAGCGCGCGCGCGCGCCTAGCCGGGAATCCTAAGCCTATAGTGGCGCCGCTGCCGTGGCTTCCGATGCCGGCGCTCGCCGATTGTTTCGGGAAGCAATACCGATCGCTGCTGCTTCTCTCGAGCGCAGTCGAAAAAAGTAGTGCGAGAGAGAGAGGGAGGGAAGCGAACGGAACACGGTATATTTTTCTTCGTGAACCGCGAGGCTGCGCTGGTTGTTGCTGAATTTATTTGCGCCAGAGGGAGTTTTTCACCTTCTTGAGACTGCTTCCGAGAAGACGGAATCATTCTGGCGGGGATTTCTTCTCGGGAATTGTCGGACGCAGTGAAAAAGTGGGACGCGAAAGTAAGAATGTCACCGATGTGGTGATCGGCTGAGGCGACTGAAATGGAAGGAACTCGAACTGTTCGAAGGATAAATTAATAAGCACAGCCGACTAGACCCAGAAAAATAAAAGCTGTGTAGTTTTAACGTGGCCAAACCGAGTAGACGTGCGAAAGCATTTGTTGTGCCTGGTTGGCTCATGGTCTTGCTTTGCTAGGTCGTCGGCACGTCTGGCGGCGATATTAATTCGATAGCAGTATTAGTTGACGACGAAGATGTGCAGACGAGAGTGGGTTGCAGTTTAACACGAGCCGTGATCGGTTGCGGCGATAGCGTCTGGCTGAAAGAAGAGGTTCAGCCAGACGCTATCGCCGCAGCCGATCACGCCTCGTGTCGAATGATGCTCCAACTCAGGGGCTTTCTATCGGACTGGTTTCGGCTGTTGGTGCGGTGTCTGTCTTTGTCGCCCTTTTAGCTGCGTTGTTTTCTGTCAGGCTACTGCAGTGCTGGCACTGGCTGCGTGCTTTGTAAATAATCTGTATACATCCCCTTTCTGTACATGCATAGCCTCGTGTAGTAAATATCATGTTGAAAAAAAAATGCGACAGTAGCGTAGTGCTTTCATGCAGTGGGCAGCGAAGCTGATAGTTCGCGCAGCCGCGGTTTTGAATCCCAATGGCAGGCATATTTATTTTATTTATTCATTTATGGTTTGGTCAGGGTCACCCAGAAGGTCAAGCTTCACGTACTCTCGATGAGCAGGTTACACCTCGTGAAGTAGTACTTCGCACACACACCCAAAAAATGGCAGGTTAGATTTCGCGCTTCTTTCTTTCTTGAATTCAGACGCTGACCATAAAGCATCGCGCATGCACCAGACATGGCTATAATTTGCCTGATTTGATGAGACTGAGGCCGCCGCGGTGGCTCAGTGGTTACGGCGCTCGGCTGCTGACCCGAGAGACGCGGGTTCGATCCCGGCCGCGGCGGTTGAATGTCTTTGGAGGAGAAATTCTAGAGGTCCGTGTGCTGTGCGATGTCAGTGCACGTTAAAGAACCCCTGGTGGTCGAAATATCCGGAGCCCTTCGCTACGGCGTCTTTCATAGCCTTAGTCGCTTTGGGACGTTAAACCCCATAAACCAAACCAAACCAAACCAAACCAAACCAAACCGATTTGATCAGACTTTAAGCTACCTTGCTGTTTGAAATGGCGTCTTGAGGTGCGCCGGAGCGCTGCGGGCGAAATACGATGACTTACACAAGTCTGTGGGATAAGGAAGCCAGTTGAAAAAAAAAAAAGTCTTTTTTTTTTGACGATGAAAAACTGTTCGAACTCATGGAACTCTGTGATGCGGAGCGTGCGTCCGTCCTTGACTGCACACCCAGCTTCGCTCATGAGCCGTGTGCAAATGAAGCCTTCAACTGGGCAACGCCCACTTGAGGGTCTCCAAGGCCGCACATGCTTATGCCAAAACCTACGGTAAAGAGCAACGGTGTCGGAGGTGAGATCTGCAACATAGCTGCCTCTGAAATGTTTATACAGGATTTCTACATCAATAGGAAATGCGAGCCAGTGCGGAAGAGTGTTGGACACGAATAGTAGACATTTTGTCGGAATATCAGGCAATATTAGACAAGAATATTTGACATCATTGCCTTGCAGTACACTTTTTTTTTTGTGGTTTCATACACGCACTCCCAGCTGACGTCTGACGGCAACACTCCTTGCTTACATAAGAAGTAAACGCTGGGAAAATCTGGCGTGCAAAGGCTGCTACAGAACTAGCAGACAAGATCCTATGTCGCCCTACAAGTGATAGTGACATGAGTAAACTGTCCCAACAGCACAGATTAGTGAAAGCAGGGCCTTCAGACCAGCTCCAGCGCTTTTATCAGTGAACTTGTTTCAGTTGTCGTTTGCTTAGTTCTGTAAATGACACCCTTTTTTTGGCCTGCATTCTCCTTCCTCCTATCTCGGTACTTCATCAAGGTTGAAGCTGGAAGTAAAGATGAATGAAAGAAAAAGCTGGAAATGTGTACGACAGATGAAGCCTGCAAGCCAATCTTCCCGGGCCAAGGGGCGTGCCTACGAGTTGTAGAAAAGGACCCAAAGCCATAGGTTTCTCCCGCTGCAAGTGACAGGCAACACATCACAGTAAGGTAGGCGGAGGCAGGGAAGCGTGCACATAATGTTTCCTTTGGTTTAGCGGGACTTCAGCAACGAGAATAAACTACACACAGTTAGCGTTGTCTACCCCAGTTGCGTTCCTAGAAACGGCAGCCATTTAGACGCACACAGCAAAGCGCTAGGGAGGGATATTAATCGGCAAAAACGCTATTTTGTAGGGATTTTCTTGAGGAGATCGCAGTATTTCGTGGAGGTCAGAAAGAGAGAGAAGTTGAGAACGCCGTCTGAGCATGATGCGTTCGTAGTCGGCTCGTAAACCATTTTAGATTAATAGAAGAAGTAAGTTGTAACGAAGAAGGAAATGCAGAAAGACACTGATAAAGTAGTACAGCCACCTAATTTTGGTGGCATGTTTTCTGCTTTATAATGATGCGGAATACTCTACTAAGCATGAATCACCATGTGGTATTCGCCTACGACCGCTAAATACTTTATAATCGAATTATTCTGTCAACAGCCGAACGGTGGCTGTGACGTCAAAGAGTGGTTACAGGACACGGGAAGTATGAAAAAACTGCAATATAATCGCAGCTTCATAGTTTTAATTCACTACAGTGCTGAAGCCAGCCTTCCTCAAAAGCTGGAATGACAATGTATGTAGAAGCATCGATTATATTGCAGTTTTCGTGCATCACGTGACCCATAACCTCTCTTTGACGTTACAGCCATCGTTCGGCTGTTTAGCGGTCGTAGGAGGGTACCACGTGGTAATAAGTGTATTTATAATGTCTTACATCTCATTAAAAAGAAGAAAACACGCACCCAAATGTTAGGTGTCGATACCCCTTTAACGACAAACACGTTTAACGTCTTTGTGGGGGCGTCTCACACGTGTGCGCTTACACATTGTACCGCCACCACCTCCTTCGTTTCGGATGACACAAGGAAACGAAAGACAGTGATGGAGTACGCCAGAAAGTCACATATCCGCGAACACAGAAACAAGCTGCAGCTTAGCTACGCAAGCCGACAAACATAGTCCGGCATGGCGCATGATACCTCACGCGGCGTATCCCCAGTGCCGTTTCTCTTGATAGAATCAACGAAGAAGAGATGCTGTTTCGTGTCGGCTTGAGTTTCGACGACCCAGCAAGGTTATTTGTATGACGTAATTGAAGCTCAGTAGAAAAAATTACTAGACGCTGAGGCAGCGTATGATCGAGTGTTAGCTGTAAGTTTTGTTTTTTGTTTTGCATGAACCGTTTTGATGCCAGCGTATATAGCATAAGAAGACAAATTGTTTGACACCACTTCGAATGTCCTGCGTCAAGTGGTTTGGTCGTAATAGATGTCTGAAGATCCAAGAAATTATGGTTTTGGAGGACAAAGGTTGTCGGTACGAAGCTGTATAGTATGCTAAGCTTTGTTTCGACTAGCAGTTTTATACTGCATAACACGCTAAATCGTTTGATACCACTTCGAATATTCTACGCCAATTACGTGGTTCACAATCTGCGTACTAGTGGTACCACTCAGTTGTCGAGTTCGGCTATTAGCACACCGGGGTATTTATAGGGAAACGAAGGTACACTGGCATATGCTTGAAAGCATATACCAGTATATTCCAGTATATACCAGCATATATGCTTGGTATATGCTGCACTTGGGTGCTGCTTATAAGCATACGTTGTAGCTTTGCGACCGGTTAGGTCACATGATATGGTACCATTGAATGGTGTCACTTGCTTTCGATGTGGGGTACCACATGGCACTTGGTGGGATGCCACCTGTTTACATATCATGGTGGCCATGTGGTCACGTGCTATGTATACACTTGCTATGCGACAAACGCCATTGCAGCCGCCTTTTTGAAACAGTGGCTTGGATTTCAGAATAACTCGACCTCGAGTAACGCGAGTAGTAGAGCCATCGTTCTAAAAAAAAGAAAAAAGCAGCAGGACGCACTGCCCTCCGTGCGCGTATCCACGTGCATTGCGAAACGTTTTTACACCTGCCGTCGTTCAATCAGCGCCAGACGTCCAACTGTGGCCCTACGTCGCTCGTCCCGATAACAGCATGTCACAGCTGACAATCAATTGTATAGCTTGGCCGACCAACTGCTTCATCGCCGTGATCCAGCTGCTAGGGACAGCTATGACGTCACGAGGTTTATTTCAAGGCTTTACTGGCTCTTTAGCTTGTCCAGCTTCTTTGCAACTGATCATATTTTCAAGCGAAATGGTCGTTAAAAACATTTCATTCCTTCTTTGTGATCGTATGCCGGCGCCGCCTGCGTGTTCTTACCTCAGGACGGGACGGGCCAATCACAAACCGAGAGGTGAGGGCGAACCATGGATCCGTCATGTTGCTCGCACCCTGCACAAAAGAAAAAAAAGAAGCGCATTTCGTATGCAGTCGTTACAGCTGAATTCGGCAGGCTTGCAAGGTAAGCGGTGAAAGTTTGCTAACCGAAGAATTCATAACAAGAGCATGAGCAGCGGGTGTGCATAAAACAATAAGGCAACAATCGCACTGTACTGATGAGAAGCGATTCAGCTCCCGTCCTGGGCGTATTTTTGATAAATATTTTGGTGGGCAGCGAACAACGCGGCGCAGTCAACGGTGGCTAACTTGAAATCGATACGTATCTTCACCGGCGAGCGTTGCAAAACGCAGAGGCAAGCGAGCCACGTGTTTCGGAAATAGCATACGCTATAGAGCATGGCTATGCAAATATGTTCAGACGCGGCGCCCACTGTCGTTTGGGGCTACCCCGCGCATCGAAAAGCGCAGTCTTGCCGTGTCCTACTTTTGACCCATCGTTCCTTTCGTTTCCTATTCATGTTCCTTTCTTCTCTGTCTCTTGCTTTTTCTTTCTTGCAATTCAGCCGCAGCAGTTTCGGTACTGTTAGCAATTCACGACCGAAACGCGCTTGCTTCTTCAGCTTTCAACAAATGTCTTGAGCTCAGATGCATTTTCATCAGCGTCTGAGCCGCGCTAAGCTGATTCGTGAGAAACAAGTAGATGATGCTCGAATAATTTAAAGAAGCGTTTTAGTTTCTACAGTTTAAAGCAGAGCCTGTTTATAAACTTTTCTTTTGTCTATTTACGTAGGTATATATTTCATATTCGTGTTTCGGCTCGCAACAGTGCGCCTAAAACATACTAATTACGGTAGATTAATACAAGCTGTCGTCTGCTAAAAAAGCAAAATCTCCTCTTTTCGCTGTATTGCTAGAATGCACGCAGGCCACCCTTTTAATTTTTCTCAGTGTCCTGCCACATAGACCGTCTTGCGCCGGAACAGTATGAGGAAAGGATGTCCACAAAGAATGGCTTTCAACGACAAGCCTCTGTCTATACTCTTCCAAAAGGCGATCCGTTCTTTTGCCGTCCGGCATACTTGTATCATTTAGGGATTCAGCACTCATTCTTAACAGCGCACTAAAATGTGCTACCGACTTAATTTTGTCGGTCGGCACGCTAGCACTGGTATTGTACAATCTTACAGGATATTTTCCTGATGTAATTACAGAATTGTTGTCATGGCTTTTCGAGATGCTAAAACCATAGAATTGCGGTAGCTCTTTATTCGCCGGCCTTGTAAATCGACTCGGGACTACAGTCCCTGCTTAATACTTTTGCGGTCCTTTGTGGGTACTTTACAGAAGCCTCATAATTGAGCCATGTAGACAGGAAACAGGTAGGCACTTAGACGTTAACGCTGCTGAAACGTTCGCGAAACAAGGGACGAAGCGTTACTGCATCTGTTGGAAAGAAGAGCAAAGAGCTACTCCGTCTGCTTTGCTGACTACATCCAATGATTTCTGTTTTTGAAGTATGTGTTTCTCAGAAAGCTGCGCCCGTGATTTCTTGTCCGTTCCAACGAATCTGTTCGCAAGTTCTCGGCCTATATCTGTGACCAAACTCAGAATTAATTTACGTAATTCAAAAACACATGAATAGCTCAGAAAGTGGTTCCAGCTAATTTAATATTAATTGGACGAAGTGGGAGCACACACGAACAGTTTAAAATGACTAGTGCAGAACATTTCATTCCTGCAGGCGATCGGGGGGAGCGGGCGGAAGCCGCGAACTTATTCTTTAAGGAGTGACGTCAGTAGCCGGCTTCATCCACATCAGCTGCGCGAAGGTGTGAAGCTCGATGGGTGGGGCTCCCGGTTCCCGCAAGTGATAAAATGAGTTTTATACGAAGCATAAGCATGGGAAGCAATTGCTATCGCTATCAGGTCATAACGATGACTACGGCCTGCGACAACCGGCGCTAAAACGAGCGACTATATATTTTTTTTATGTCGTCTCCGCTCGCCGTCTTCATGAATTTCGTGAAAGCGCCACTATACTGTCTTAACATTGAGCTATTCATGGTCAGTAACCCAGCCAAATTGGCGCCCGCAGCGAGTTACCTTGGGGCAAGCCCGCATTTCATTATCATCGTCATTTTAGTTCAACAAATGCACAAAGCATGCAGCTAATTGTTGAGCTAATAGCCAAAAGCAGTCTATAGGCCCACGCTTACAAATATAATCGGCAGTTTAAAAATGAGCGCGCGAAATATACGAAACAAACCTGCAGAACTTTGCGCAGAGTTTCGGAAACCGAACAAATGCCCGCTTCCTTCCAGGGATTGCCGCAACGCTTCTTGCTGGCTACGGAGGAGGATATCTGCTCTGTGCTCGCGTCTCTTTCTTTCCGAAAGCTCACGTTTGTACACTGGTGCGATGCGGGAAAACAAGCAGTCATTGCTATTTGGCGCTTAATCTCTTTCTTCCGCTTCCTCTGCTTAGTGCTTTCGGAGTTAATGACGAATGAGTCAGCTCATGAATCTCTCTATTGACCGCACATTTGTCGTATGCTATTCATGTACTTGCTAATTATTTAATGCGGCATTCTTAATCGCCTCTCACTGCATGGTGACTGCGCTGTTTGCATCTAATCAGGCATAGCTCAGGCGCTAATTTGCGTGGTCCTGCTCGCTGAGAAAATTTAACCTTTTTTGTTACGTGCGTTTCTTCCTCAAACAGCACCCAGTTTTTCCTATCAAGCTTGTGTGATGAAACGGCGATTGCGTGGCGCCTACAGGCGGGGCGAAATGTTAGTCCCGAGTGCGCTGGACGCTTTTCTTTGTTGCGATACGGCCGTAAGCCATAGGAAGGTGATTAATGCTGTCACTGCATCCCTGTGTGGCGTTCTGCTGCTTAAGAATGAAATTTTGCGAGCTTAAATGACAGTGACTGCTAGAAATAAAACGAAGCGTTTCTTATCGCTACGTGAAAAACCTGCGTCTACGCGGCTCCGCAGGAGGCAAGAGTCAATGTGCATCTCTACCTTGTATGGCGCATTGACCTGGGCTGCGTGCAATATTTTCTTTCGTTTGCGTATTAGATGCGCCCGCAGACGACATTAGAAGCATCTGTCCCGAAGTAACGAAAACTGAGGCTGCAGACTGAGCATTGAATGCACACTCTAAACAAAAATACGCATGTAAAGGGAGTAACCTGTCCTCTATCGCACTGCATTTTTTCCCCAGAAGGCAGCTTACACTACTTTTACTCATTTCTGCTTAGAGTGTACTTCTACCTGTCCGCTGCCTACTTCGGCGTACGAAGCTAGGGTCTAATAAGAGCTTATTAAAAGGGGAGATCGACAAATTCAATGAGAAGGCGCCCGCCGAGCCCCATTAAGACTGAAGCCATATGTTTTTGTCATGCTAAAGAAGCTTTGCCTGAGGGTGTCGCGTCCGTTAAGAATGAAATCGTGCTCATAAATGAGCGATTAAGAGACGTACGAAGGCACGAGGAAGTCATTAGAAGGGCCTGAGAACGCGCAAAATATCCAGAACTGAATGAAAGAAAGCTACCAGGCGACTGAGGAAGACGCAAGGAAAGGTAGGGGTGGCGAGCGACTACACTAACACTGTCCCTTTGGTCTTGAATGTTTCATCACAATGATTCAAGATAACAAAAACATCCGGCAATTAATTACACTCTTACAACATTGCAGCCCTGTACCTGTGTTGCCAAACAACTTTTGAATTACATGTTTTAAAGCTTCTGTTTTTTCTTGCTCCAGGTTATCAGGGGACACAAATTGATTTGACAAACCACAGTGTGCTGAACTTATTGCGTCAGTATCTATCTTTCTGCAAGAACCAAATTTCTGAAAGAACGGTCTGACATGGGCGTTTCTCGGTAGCAAAGGAAGCCATCACCGAAAAGAAATGTTTTTTTCCTCCCAAGACGTTAACTACACGCTTACGAGTGGTAACGAGAAGCTATAATGCGCTCTCTCCGCTCTCGCGGTTTTGCCTAATATTTTCCTCCTGAAACTCGTTTTCCTGCAGACGTTTTAGGAAAGCGCAGAGAGATTTGCCGGGATTCTCGTTGAAATACATGTCTGGTGTCCGACCGGTATTGTGACGTTCTCTTATGGCCGCTAAGCGCACCAATGTCGCCAGACCAGGAAATAAATCAAAAGTAAAATACCCGCCATGGTGGCGTAGTGTTTATGGCGTTTGGCTGCTGACTGCAAGGTCACGAAACCCTGTCTGAGTCGCAGCGACTGAATTTTGATGGAGCCAGAATAAAAATGTCGCCGGGTGCTGTGTGATGTCGGGAGTCCATTAAAGAACCTAGGGTATTCGATAACCCCGAGCTTCTTACATCGGCGATTCTTTTTCTCGGCCTTATTTCACACCCTCGTTCTTATCTGTTCTTCCCACGCGACTCCGCTCAGGTGTATGCATCGAGAGTGCGACAGTTACGGTGACTTTGTTTTCCTCAGGAAATAACACTGCAGCATTTGAATTTGCAAAGAGATAGTCCGATGCAGACGAATTCCCATTTTCAAACGGGGAGCGAAAAACGTACGCAGAGGGAAAGCAGACACCAGGAAGCAACGCTGCAATATATACGCGTACCTCTTTGTGTGCACATATATTGTAACTTGTCTCGTGGAATGAGCATATATACGGGACCCGCCGCAGTTGGTGAGTGGTTAGAGTGCTCGGCTACTGAGCCGGAGCATCCGGGTTCGAACCAGACCGCGGCGGCCGCGTTTCGATGGAGGCGAAACGCAAAGGCTCCCGTGTGCTGTGCGATGCGAGTGCATGGTAAAGGTCCCCAGGTAGTCTAAATTTTCTTTATTTCTTCTTTCAATCTCACCTTCCTCACATCCCTCACGGGGCAGTTAGGGTGTCCTCGGGGAAATGAGAGAGTTACCTGCGCCATTACGTGTCCTCAAGAACAACTATTACATATACGAGCGCACGCACGCACGCACGCACGCACGCACGCACGCACGCACGCACGCACGCACGCACGCACGCACGCACGCACGCACGCGCTACAAGTATGAAATAGCATGCAAGAGCTATTTGTCCAAGCCCACGCTTCTGCCTTACTTTCCATCAGTTTCATGTAGCCATTGTCGAAATATAAGCTGTTATTCATTATTCAAGCCTGGAAGACTAATGAAAGTGAAATGTCCTGAACCACTGCGCGGATCCTCGCTTGCAACAGCCAATATCGCACGAATGCAGTAGTGCTTTGGCCGCCCATTTCAGTAAACTTATTTGTAATGCAGTTCATGGGGACATTACAATAATAAGTAAAGTCATAAATAAGGCCGTGGTCATGTCTTGCTCTGCACAGAGCACTTAAAAGGCATAACCAGTGTGGCGATCCACTAGATATGAATGCGTCAGTGAATTATTAATGTCTGCATGCAGCCAACTAAATCTACCGATCAAGCAGGCAAACCGGAAAAGCCGACTCTTCTGTTTGTTGCGGCGGCACTTTCAATTATAGTTTCTTCTCTTTTTTGTTTCTCGCAGTAGCAGGAACGAGTCTGCTCACGGCTAAAAAAGAATACAAAAGAGGTACCAATGTAGAAATGACAGACAAAAGAAGAGAGAGAGAGTAAACGAGGGGTAGGTCGAACGCAAACCTCAGCGCCTTGCACCAGACGAACCCGATGTGTCGCGCTCGCTTTCCCAGAGTGTGACACGTGTCACCGTTATTGATTTCTGCCGGGTGCGTGAGATGGACTTGGGTGTGCCAAAAACGGCGGGCGTAAATGCGCTCGCGGACAGAAGGGGACAGAGAGCGCACGGTGGCGGGGCACGTATAAAGGCACGGACAAAAGAACGGGGTAGCGGCAAATGCTTAGGAGCGAGGCGAAAAGGGAAATAGAAGAAAGGCGAAAGTGAGAGCGAACTAGCTGCGTCGACGACGACGACACAGGAGGCTCCAAAAAGCTAATAACAACAACAACAACAACAGAAGCAGCAGCAGCAGCAGCAACAACAACAGCAACAACCACAAAGACAAAGACAACAGCAACTACAGCAACAACAACAAAGACAACAACGACAACAACAACAAAAACAACGACAACAACGGCAACAGTGACAACAACAACAACAATACAACGACGATGAACGCTGCAGTGAAGGAAAAAGTTAGCCGGATCGACACCTAGAGCGAAATAAAGCGGAAACTTCGCGGAAGGCGAAAGAAGTGGAAAGACGCGTGTGAATGCTATGCCCGAGGACTGAGTTTTAGTGCCACATCGGAAATGCGTTTTGAGAAACACATCGAGCGCCCCTGGACGTCCGTAAAGTGAAGGGGTGCAGTGGAGAGTGGCAGAGGGGGTAGTAGGGATGCGGGGGAGAGACGTGCGGCATTTGCGCGCCTCGTGGGAGCAGCGCATCGGAGCTAGCAAATTACATTTGTCACTCGGATGCCGTCGTCCTGCCTGTATATATACAGGACGGGAGTTTGAGAGTGCCAAAGCTTCCGTTCCTGCAAATGTATAGGCATTTCTGGCGCCGTTTTGGCTCTTTCACAGCTGTCGGAGCTCGCAACGCCGTGAAGTCGCGGCTGCGTGCTTGTAGACGTGGCGAAAATGCTTGTCGCGCCATTGTTGTCATTCAGCATCCTCGGCTACATAGCCCGCTTGCAAGTCCGTTCGTGTCATGCGTTCGGTGGAATCACTGAAAAATGCCTGTGGCGATCGAATCGTTGCAAAATTCTCGTCGCGACCGCCATAAACGACATTCGCAATACCAAAAGCTTTCTGACCCTTCAACTCGCGAACATCCCGAATACGCCGGTTTTTAAGTCTTATTAATTTAATTTTCTCCAGCATTTCACGAAGATTGTGCTGCAGTAAATAAGTTTTTGTTTACTTCCTTCTTTCTCTTCGAGAGCTGTTCAAGTGCCATCGTTGCCGACGGGACCCACAGGTCGACCCAGCGAGGAATAAAATGACAACAAAAACAACTGCTGTAATATACAGGACGCGGTCCGTAAGTGCGAGCTGCTTCCGAAGGAGCCGACTTGGGCAACATGAATTCGATTGCGTCACTACAGAACCGTTCTTTTGAGAGGGTGCCGAGTGCACTGTGTCGGCGTGCACGAAACGCCTGTAGGAGTCGCGGGCACTCGAGACTGGACAGAACAAGTGCCATTCTTCTTCCAGCTCAGGAGTCTGGGCGAATGGAAAAAAGAAGCAAGTAATTAATGACACGAGAGCTGGATCTCGACTGCACGGAGTAAGAAGAGGATCAGGCGAAAAAGGATATAACAAATGGAAATGAAACGTCCGACTAAAGAGGAGACCAAGGGAGGAAGGAAGCTTGAGAGATGTTCCGCAGTGGTAATGAAAGAAGACAGCATTGGGAGTGCCGGCCACGAACCCCTCTCCCGCGTTGCGGCGCATGGCCCGGACTGTCTGAATTCATTAGTCTTACCGAAAGCGGCCTCTGCAGGCCATTGGGCCAACGTGGAGGAGCACCGGGCAGAGAAAGAGCGCCCCGTAGACGCAGAGTATGCACGGCCATGCTTGCCGCCAATGATTTGCGGCCTCTTGTACACCTTCTGACATGGCATGATGGTTCTTGCGTACGCGTGTAGGCGGGGCAAGTGTTCAAGTTGCGCCATCTTTCTTGCGCCATTACGACCACCGCAGCTTTGATAATCACGCGGCGAATAAGCTGCCAAGAGCTGCAGGAGCCGCAGGGGACGGGGGTGATCGCGTTAATGGAAGCAGCTAGCAGTTATGCTTGTACACCAGCGTCTGCAGCCTTCATTGGTATGCTAGAGTCATCTGGGAGAGTTCTTGAAGCCTTCAGGTCGCATGGATGTTCCTGGTTAGCAAGCGCTTCTGAGAAGAGGTTTGCGCTGCGGTTTGAGTAGTGAACCTCTGGTGACAAGTGAAAGAGAACTCTTATTGTAAAAATATGCTAAGAAAGAAATAAGGCCTTCGGGACGAGTGATTGAATGCAGCATTAAGTAGCCCTATGTGGCCGCCTAGAATACAAAAGTATAAGGAAGCTGTCGCGAGCTGACGGTGCTCAAACCAGACTTGGAATAAAAAAAATTTGGCCGAACTCACGAAACAGGAGGCACCCCACCTACCGAATACTCGCAAAGGTGAAACGTAAGGTAAGTTTGTTTTTCGATCATCTTAGTTCCAGCCCGTAATAGATAACGCACAAGCCGCGTACGAAGACGGTCTATCGTCCGAGATCGGTGTAGTAGATCGCTCCTCAAAGATTAGATAGTTACCGTAAAAACTGGGTAAGATGAATTCTGTGTAAACTTTTGATTGTAAAGTTAATTAGATTGCAGTCCGAGAATTAGTTTCAGCTTTCCTAACCTTTTCGTATAGACGAAGGAGCTCTTCGGCATAGAGGTCTACTTCAGATATAAACGATAAATGCCAAAAAAATCAGGTTTGCAGCGCAGGAACGAATATAAATTGGGTAGTTACAGCGTTCTGCAGATATCAGGTGGGAGTCCGAAATTTAAAAGATAAACTCCAAGCTGACAACTACTGCACTTATGCGAAATAATGTGATCATCTCTGATTTAAAGGGCACAGTGGGAGGCAGAAATGACCACTACACTGAATCTTTCCCCCATACGAACAATCATTGCATAATTTTTGTGAAGCTCAAAGAACTTTACTTATACACGCTTCATAAGCGTCATATTGCGGCATCGCCTCCCTCCCCTTCGAACGTACAAGCCACTCTCATTGAAAAGTCACGGGCTGGTTGACTGTAGAAGAATCGCGCAAGTAGCTTGAAGCAACTAGCGAAGATTTTGTAAGACTGCTTTTCCAAAAATTTCTAGCGTGCAATTTAATGTGATAAAACAATTATGAGTGTGTTTTTTAGGGTTCAGTTACGACACATATATAAACGAAATCACTTGCTTTCGCCTTTAGTAGCCTGGAGAAGTCTATGCGGGCGTGGGAAATAATTATGCGCTAAGCCGGTGCGGCTATAACTATAGCCGAAGGTTCAAACCGCCATCGATAACGCCGGATGGCGCTGGTTTCTAACGCTTCGTATACAATGACATGTCATTCGCATCGGTTTGGTTTGGTTTATGGGGTTTAACGTCCCAAAGCAACTCAGGCTATGAGGAACGCCGTAGTGGAGGGTTCCTGTAATTTCGACCACCTGGGGTTCTTTAACGTGCACTGACATCGCACAGCACACGGGCCTCTAGAATTTCGTCTTCATCGAGATTCAGCTGCCGCGGCCGGTATCGAACCAGCGTCTTTCGGGCAAGTAAACGAGCGCCGTAACCACTGAGCCACCGCGGCGGGTAATGTGAAAATGCTGGTACATTATAACGACCGCAAGCAAATTGTGCATGTGTCTTGCCTCGAGGTCATTCTCTGACCTAATTTATCTCGGTCGTTTTCCGTCCCGTGGTTTTAAGTATACACCGTTAAATGCCTTCCTTCGTTTTTGGTCTGGTTTATTGTTTAAGGGGGTTTAACGTCCCAAATCGACTCAGGCTATGGGGGGCGCCTTAGTGAAGCGCTCCGGAAATTTCGACCGCCTGGGTTCTTTAACGTGCACTGATATCGCACAGTACACGGGCCTCAAAATACACAGTTGATGACGGTTCACTTCGCACAGAGCGATAAACAGACACGGACACAGCGCCCGTCCTGTTTGTCTCCCTGTGTCCGTGTCTGTTTAGCGCTATGTGGCAACTGCACAACCACTTTGTTTTCTCGATGATTTTATTCCCCCTGTTCTGCCTTGCGCTACCATAAATCAAACAGCCCGTGTTCAGACCCGTACATTGTCCGCCTTTCCTTAGTCTCTTTTTTTTTCGAAACGAACCGATTCTCTTGACAGATTAAAATACATTCCTTAAATATGCATAGAGCATGCTTTTTGAAAAGCCAGGCAAAGATACGCATGAATAAAATAGGAGGCAACTTGTCGAAGCCATGAGCGTTTTCGGCGGAGATTTTACCCCCCCCCCCCCCCCCCCCCCCCCCCCCCCCCCCCTCGGCCTTCCTCCATCTGTGCAAACTGTCTTGTGCAACATGAACCGACCTTCAATAATAGAACGGGAATAGGTACTGCGTCTGCGTGCATTTGGCTGCTCCATGGCAACGGTCAAGACACACGTGCCTACATCGGGGCGCGACATGGGAACCAGGTGCTCGCGCTGCTGAACGCTCGAAGCTCTCATGGCATTCACGAAGGCCTTCCACGTGGAATTCGTGGAAAGAAGGAGAACTTTAATGTAGACAAATACAATCTTCAGCTGCCTTCTCCGGTTTTCTGTCGCCCCATCACACCCTTTAAAAGGGAGAGCCAAATCTGCTATGTTTATCCTATGTTACTACGTTCACCGTGTGTTCAGGGACAAAAAAAAGAGACCTAGAAACGAAAGAAGTGTCAACGCAGTGAGGTGGGGGTTCCAGATAAGGGGGGAACATGTTATGAATGTTCTCACGTAACTGTCATTATGAGAATGTAAACACGAGCAAGACACAGGTAAGTAAACAAAAAATAAGAATCTTTGGTGATGGTGGCCTAATAACAGCTCGGTTTATGTTAAATTGCGACAAACGTGGATTAATGTGTACATGACAATTGACTGCTTGATTATTTGGCTTACATGCAACCCTCATCAATGACCGCACTCTTTGGTACCAGCCTTTTTCCATTTTTACTCTCCTATTCCCTCCCCAAGGCAGAGTAGCATGCCAGCGAATAAACACGCCGGCTAAAATCTCTGTTTTCATTAAAAAGCTCTCTATCTCTCTGGCTTACATGGATAAAAATTTTCCTATTTTCGCAATCTTAACTCCGCAGTTCCTTTGACGCTTCACTTTCGAACTACAGGAAATTCATGTATCGAATATTTTGCCTCAGAGGCGTACTGGAAGAAGAAAAGTAGTGAAGTTAATAACCCTAACGGTTTTCATTATAAACGTATACCCAAGCGTTCCCAGGTGTCCTGGAATGTCATCTAGATATAGAACAGATAATTTTGTATTTCACTCATGTTTTACTATTTTTTCGTTCGAAACATAAACACTTGCAGTCCGTTGAAGCTCACCAAAACGTGGTGAGCTGCGCACTGAAGACCATGGACATCAACGAAGCGATTGGCAACCCTAACGACTTGTCATTTATTTGACGAGATGTGCACAGGCTCTGCTGCGAGTCGTTTTTGTTAAGCGCTTTGTCCGCCGCGCCTCCTTCGTCTCTTTGCACCTCCCGTTCGTTTATTCCTTCCCTCAACTTCTTCGTCTCGAACCACTCCCCTTTTACTATTGGCGACTTTATCTGGCGCCGAAGGCAAACCCTTTCCGTGGCACCTCCACCGGGGGCTGACTTTTATGAAGTCTCGCGGGAGTCGTAAAAATTTCGCGGGCAATTTACAGCGGCGGAAGAGCGGACCTACCGTTTGTTCGGCGCCTCCGAAAAGGCCGCTATGCTTCGGAACGACCAGGAACGAAAGACGCGGGTACTCGCTGAGTATTTGCGGGGGCGCCTTAAAGTAGTGGGAGTAGGTGGAGATTTTCCTTCTTCATTATCGTTTTATTTTATTGCTTACAGAAAGTGTGGCGGTAATGTTTGGCACGACTTTGATATCGTTCTGTCGGTATTTGTGTGGTGCATGTATTGTGCCCACCATTGCAGATATGAACCGTACGTGCCAAAAACGAAGTATTGTGGACAGGTACGGTGTTCTGTTGGAGGCCACCCTATTCCGGCATTCGTTCATTATTGGGGCACCCATGGCCTCAGGACGTGCTCCCGTTGTATCTACCGTCGGCTTCCGGGAAGGTATATTATCTTCGTGACGTCTTTCTCCGAATAAAACAAAAAACAGCAAAATAGCAATCGGTTCTTTCAACCAGCGTTATATACGAGGAATGAAACTGCTTTAGAACTGAAAGGAAATATCGATGTACCATGCTTCACTTGCCGAAAGGTTTTGGTTTGAGCGTTTCTCCACGGATACCTTTCATAGATATTGCCATCCTTGCTTATATATATATATTTGCGGTTAATCAGAAACGAAGCTTACGTATTATAATCTTTTCAACGCTCGGTTCTTCCCATGGTCGGAAAGAAAATAATTAATCAAACATAAAAAGAATAAAAAACAAGAATATAAGGCCAAAAATGATGTGAACGAAAACAAAAAGGCGATATTTCTGCGTCTATCGTTTAATATACCGGCGGCTGTAGCCTCCCCAGTCATGAAACAGCGTGAAACGATCTTTGTGGTGCACCATGACAAAGTGCCTAGAAGACTGGTGCACTTTTATGGCCTCTTATGCTGGCCACTATAGCCACCAAGCTCGGTCCTGCAGCCGTGAGTACCGGCTTATATCTGTTCTCTTTTGAATTTTTTTCCCGCTTTTTTTTTGTAGCATCAGGGTTTCCCGTTAAACGAAGGAACAAAGCCGGCAAATCAAAGCGCCGGGGAAGAAAGCCTGACGTAAGGTTTCGTCACTGCGCCGCGGCCAGTATAACGACGAAGCTGACATATTTAGATTCTTTATACGCTCTCCTTGCATAAATGCCACCGACGAGACGTGATTCCACGGTTTACGATTGATATGCTTCAGTGAAGAAGCAGTTGCCTGGTAGGCGTTCCTGTCTTATGGTTACGCCATCGAGTTGGGTGTTCCAGACAAATTAACGGACACGAAATGCATTTTCTCTGTAACAGATTGCGACAGGCTGTTATTTCTCGCTCATTCGTACATGTATAACTCCCTTGCAAAATATAGCACGGATTTTGTTCTAAAAGCCTCTTTTGAAGCTCTAATACGCTCCTTTGAACATCTTTTTCTTATTTCTGTAGTGGAGTAGCACGCCTTACCGTGTTGCAAATCTATAAAAAGTTGAAAGGAGCGCAGAAAGCGGTTATGAAACAACAATGAGCACTCACTGAGGCAATGAAATAAAGGGCAGAGCTGAATCACGCGCGATATGACATTTCAAGAAGGAATAAGGGTCAGTCCCTGTGTTTGTAATAAGGAGTTTACCAAAGCTCACTTAATGAACGTATGGGGCAAGCTGAATACTCGAACCAATACACCAGAATTTTGACAAGAAAAAAAATAAAAAGGTTAAAATTGCATCCACCGACCACCTTATTAATGGTTCAAAGCGCACGCGTATACAGGCGGATGGAGTTAATGTGTGTTGAAGGGGTTGTTTTGAATGCCCGCGCCGAAGTCTTCGAAGCAGTTCAGAAAGATGGAGTACAATCGTCTTTATCCTGGTGCCAATTCCTGCAGCATGTGGGCTTATTCGAAAATTTAGCGTTGTTTTTAATCTTACCTGAATAGCAAAATCAGGGAAAAATAATCCAAAAGCAGAATCGGAGATTTTAACAAGTTGTTGGTGCTATACCAACATTAGCGACTTAAGGTCCAGAATAAGAGCGGGAAGGAAGCGGAACTTGCGAATAATGAACGTCTTTCGGATATTCACGTCTCATGTTTGCCACCCGTTCTTTTGAAAATGCATTGATTTTTGATGTTCCGGGCAGGCAATATTCAATTTTTTTTTACCTTTTCAGTAGGAATGCTTTTTTTTGTTTTGTTTGACGATACGTTCGTCCAGCACACAGCACAGTTAATGCATGTAAACGGGCGCAAAAGTCACGCAGACACTCTATCTACGAACTATTTTTCATCTGCCATATAAAACAGCGCTAGGACTAATAATGCTGCTTCATCATTATTTACCGGTCGCTCCGTCGATGCATTCAGCAAGGAACGTCTGCTTAATGAGCGAAATGAATGGAGATAGCAGAGAACGCGACCAATACTTTATTTTTATTTGCAGTGTTACTTAATTAACAGCGGATATTTATATAAAGGCTGCACACGTGCTTTGCGCTCACGGTGTACAGACATAGCGGGCGCAGAGAGAGAGAGCTCGAAGTGCGTAAAATGTACGCAGTGCGTGTGGTGTGTGCACCCGACTCCCATTTTTCTTTCGTCCTTTTTTTTGCCTTTGATTCTACTTTCTACGCCTTCTAGGATGGAAAGTCGCTTCCTCTCAATAACAGCAGAAGGGTGCGCGTATCACTAACCGAACCCCAAACGTAACGTCAACCCGAACATTTTAAGTCTAGTGTTCGTTTCGCTTCTGCCAGAGACAACGACTCATTTCAGTTCTCTTTGCCAGAAACGAAACGTGACGTGACGCGATATGAGGAAAAATGGTCACTGTGCTGCTAGTGGGAAACACATATGCGTGTATGCACTTAGCAGCTGAATGCGATTTCGGCTTCTTTACGTTTGGAAGGCGAAAAAGAAAGCAAAGTGGGAGAGAAGTAAAACCAATAAAGACCCTGCGTGAGAATACAATAAAAAAACCTTTAAGAAAAAAGTTCGAGAGACAGCAGACTAAAACATGACTCCTCTCCTAACCTTTCTATTTTCACTATGCAGGTAATCTCACGTAGAACTCGGCATACCGAGAGGTTTCGCGATTTTAGGCCCGGTGTCACGAAGTGCATTAAAACGTGTATTCGCGCCGTTTTGAAACCATTTTCCGCGTGCGGAGACCATTTGCATGCAAGTCACGAACACTCTGTCGTGCAGGGGACTCGTTTCCGCGTTTCCGGAACCACGCCGTTGCTGAGGCCCCTAGTGTTCTCTGGCGCAAAACAGAATCGTAATCAACAAAATTTCTATCGCAAACATAGCTGCTGGAAGGCAAACTGCGATAAGCGACAAACGTGGCGTTAATCAATGTGTCAGTTCTGTTCCAATTTTCCTCCATGAACGTATCAAGCTTTGCTTCGGCTGTAGTGAACAAAGACAGCACCGACGAGGCAATAATAATAACAAAAAAAACTGCAGCCGAACGTAAGACGATTTACGTTTGATCAGCCCATGTTTTATAACTTCCGCTGACTAAGCCTCCTATTTTTTATTCTTATTTTATTAAACTCTTCTTCTGCACCTGCTCACTAAGCTCTTCGGAACATGGCGTCAGAACTTGAAACTACAAAGCGCTTTATTGCTCTCGCTCCAAGGCAGAATCCTTTAATTCTCTCTTGTCAGCCATCCAAGGCAGCGACCAGTGACCGGAGCCAACAGTGTGTTCAGACGACCATCTGTACCTGCAAGCACTGATGGGCGCACAAGTAAATGAAGCGTGTAGCAGGCGGAAATTAAGTGCTTAATTGGACAATATCTCAGGACATGGGTTCCGTCTGTTCTTTTTTTTCCCCTTAAAGGTACGATGCGAATTCACAGAGTGGTGGTCAGTAACCCCGTTTTCTTGGATTAGTTCTTGCGAGGAAAAAGAAATCTAACCTCGCTTAGCGTAGAAAGAGAGAGAATGATTTTATTCGAAGGATCGTGACCTCTACCGCCCAAGAGCAAAAAAATGTCACACGCGACATGCCCAATTTCTAGCATGTGTCTATACCAGAACGACTACATATAGCACGTGCATGCATCTGGGCCAAATGCATCGCTTTTCATAACGTACAGAGGGCAAAACGCATGTCTAGAACAAGCTCTGAGCATGTTCCGGGCGTAACACGCGATAACTAGCGATAAGACTTGGTTAAAAATGGTCTCGATATAAACATGTGCAGCTAAACTCATAGAATTTCATCGTCATTTTTTGCCTTCTTGGTCGCAGTGGCTTTGGGAGCTCCGGAACACACAGTTTGGTTGTTCTAGGCATGTGTTTTGACCTCTGTACGTAGACGCCTGCAATGCGGGATATTTCTATAGCGGAAATTTCTAGCGGCGCATCTAATTGTTCCAAATGAAGTTACTCATTTATGAATTTTTGTTGCCATCAACGAATTGTGCGCCATGGTTGCGTGCGCATGCACCACCATCTACCAGCGCATAAAGGGTTGGAATACTAAACTAACGGAAAACAACGTAATGCTGCATGCGGCAAAATCGGCGAAACTCTGGCGACGAATAACGGCTCGGAACCCATACAGAGCGGATATTTCCGCGAACTGCGGACATGGACTATCCGAGCGGCGCTCAACGCCCATACTGATGGTTGTCATTTGTGGTGCTTCCCCAGCCGCCGCCCCCGCCGCATTCCAGCAGTGCATATACTATAAGTCATAACCAAGAGCAAGAGTGACCGTACAGTACACCATGAGAAGGCGAAGGGGACGGCAAACAAAAAAACTTCGCCATTGCAGGCCATAAATTGACCCCCTTCCCTTTTTTCCCCGTCACTTCGCACACACCAGTAGCGGGGCGCTTTTTGGTTCACGCCTAATTACAGGCTCTGTGGGAGGAGGAGGGGAGGGGGGGAGTGTCCTTCCACCGCCGTCTCCGGCGCGTAATGTATTCTGCGCGCGCGCAAACGCGAGCGCGCGCCCACTGTGCAAGACAGTGCGCGCGCGGGGTCTCGGCCTAACGACGCGTCTCACCATCCCTGTAATGAACCGGGCACCGCGCTAGCACGCCGTTATCGCCTCGACAGACCCGTCGTCGTCCTGGACTTCGACGCCGTCCTCTTCCTTCCTCCTCCTTCTTTCTCAGCAGCGGTGGTGGCGGTGGCTTTTTGATTTGTGGGCGACAGAAGCGAAACAGAAAGATAAAGGACGGAACTCGAAGGAAGAAAAGGCTTGTTTGTGCAAATGTGCGCGTACGCTGATTATTCCTCCCTTCGCCGTATTTCCTGGCCGTCGCCCGCGCTTAAGCTCGTAATTAATTGAGAAAAAAGGAAAACTGCAGCCGCCCGGCTGGTCGTGTGTCGATAATTTCTATTCTTGGGGAAGTCCGCGGAGCATGTTTTCTCGCTTTCTTTATCTTTGCTTTTTGTGCTTTGTTTCATCGCGATGCCTGTGTGTGGGGGATTCACAACGGGAGAATCCATAAGAACACGCGCTGGAGTACAATCAATCGCAGACTACCCGTTTTTCACAAAGCTCCGGTTAATACGACTCGCCGCGAGTCGGGTTTTTAAGCCTGCTTTGTCCCCGTGTTCTCTTGGTTTCAAATAACTTGGTCAAGCCAGTTGTTTAATGCGCTGCGTTTTCAAAATTAACCGCCGCCTGCGGGCTGGAAATAAGCGAAGCTAGAAGTTCTTTTTTTTTTCCCTTCTTTTGTAATGTACAATTTTTTCCTCCCGAGATATGTTGTCGTGTGTCACGCTTAGGGGATAAAGACGCATCCTAAGTTGAGTATTTAACCGTATCTTATTCGCAAACGTTTTCACGCAGTACAGCATCCCACGAGAGAGACAGAGGGTGAAAGAGGAAAGAAGATTAGGGAGTGGAAAAGGGAAGAAAGGACGTACACAGCACCCAAGAAAATCGGTGCGCAAATAAGCTCGGCATGTTGCGAGAAATTCGAGACACAGCAGGTTTCGCTGGAACAAAGCATCCCATTGCCAGGTTTGCGTACCCCACGCGTGTTGCTGCATTGTTTCCTCGTAAACTGCGACTAAGCCCTGGAGCAAGACGACACCGGCAGCGTCTAGCTTAGGCTGAAAGTAAAGGCTTTGCGGTGGTCTCGCATGTGGTGTATAGAAACAACCGTGAACAAGGATTTCGTCATCGGTTGTACCGAGACGAATTGCCAGAGGAAAGATACCCGGAATCAAAAAAGAAAAAAATGAGAGAAGACAAGAACGCAGGTCTCCCGAACGCAGAAAGAACGAACGGACGAAAGAAAGAACAAGAACGCAGAAAGGAATTAAAAGGTTGTCAGCGTGGATGGCGACAGTTCTGTTTACCGTTGAGGTCAGCAAGTAAGCTTTGTGGCGCAACTATTCTGCATTGTCGGTAGTAGGCAGATTCTCCCGAAAAGTAGACGCTGACGCGGACGCTTCTCTCGTGCTGAACCGGTTTGAGTAACGGCCGGTACTAGTGAGGCCAGGATGGACCTCGCAAAAAAATGGACGTATAAAAGGTTGGTTGGTTGGTTTATGGGGTTTAACGTCCCAAAGCGACTAAGGCTATGAGAGACGCCGTAGTGGAGGGCTCCGGACATTTCGACCACCTGGGGTTCTTTAACGTGCACTGACATCGCACAGTACACGGGCCTCTAGAATTTCTCCCCCAAAGAAATTCTAGCTGCCGCGGCCGGGATCGAACCCGCGTCTTTTGGGTCAGCAGCCGAGCACCATAACCGCTGAGCCACCGCGGCGGCGGTATACAAACAAAATGAAAAGTCGCTTTACCGTGAGGAAATTATAAATAAAACTAAGCTAAAATTAGTTGCAGCAAAAGCGCGCACAGGCGCTACAATTTTAACAGCTCGCTATGATGCGGTATACACCTTCCAACCCATGATTAAAGCCAATAATTTTTTTCTCAATAAAAAAAATAATAATAAAAATCAAGATGGCTATTTTACGGCGTGCGTTTGATTCCGGAGCTCATTCAGTCTGGCAGTTCAAAACGTCGCCATCTGACACGGAGCCAGAAATAAAACGTTCTCGCTGCGCTCTGAACGCATTGTGTCTACTGCGGCTCTACATTTCTGCGTGCGTAAGCTGCAGGAGGGACGCTCACGAAACATATCTTTCTTAAAGAGTAATCGGTGATTTGAAGAACATTCCTGGCGCAAAGCGTACGCAAAATTATAGCCAGGTAGTGCATTCAGTACAGTTGTTAATGGCTTCTATACGGCTTTGGCTAATAAACAATGTTCCGCTTTATTTGTTTTTCATATTTCTTTCACTTGCTTCTGTTTGAAGCACGCAACGTAAGAAAATTCGTCAAAATTTCCTTTCCCTTACTAGACTCGTAAATGATCAATAGCGTCCCATGCGGAACATCAGAGGTCAGCGCTATCTGTGAACTTGATAAAGCAAACGGCATAACGAACACACTTCAGCGGATGTTCAAGTATACTGTAGGGACTTTAACCTATATAACACCTTCGGGGTAAACTTACCTCTGGGTAAACTTAGCTTATAACGGGGTTGCGAATTTTTGCCTTCTGCTGCAGAACGGAAACGACCAAACATGAGGTTCTGATGACAGAAAATAAAGCACTTGAAGTGGAATTACATTACGGAATTACTTATGCTGCATGCAGGGTGTTGATAGCATTATGTATTTCGCGGTTCTTTGACTATTCCTTATTTGATTCTTTAGATTTAGTTTATTCGGTCACCCTGTAACGTCAGGGTGGTTTACCTTATACTAGAATTGTTGTGACTTCTTTATTAATAAATTCCCATCTACAAAAACTAGCTTCGGTTAATAGGTCACATGACACCTTGCGAAACCAGTTGCTCTTACAACAGCACGATATATATATATATATATATATATATATATATATATATATATATATATATATATATATATATATATATATATATATATATATATATATATATATATATATATATATATACATACACACATTATTTTACTATTCTTTTCAATCTTATCGAAGACAAAACATTAGGAAATTCGTGCATGCAAAGAGCTGATCGATTAATGTAGCCAGATCTCCTGCCACCGCTAATTTTGATAGCGGCACAAAAAGAAAAAAAGTAAAGAAGGCGCGATTGAAGAGATGGTTTTAGGTTTATGGGGTTTAACGTCCCAAAGCGACTAAGGCTATGAGAGACGCCGTAGTGAAGGGCTCCGGGAATTTCGACCCTGGGGTTCTTTAACGTGCACTGACATCGCACAGTACACGGGCCTCTAGAATTTCTCCTCCAAAGAAATTCAACCGCCGCGGCCGGGATCGAACCCGCGTCTTTCGGGTCAGCAGCCGAGCACCATAACCACTGAGCCACCGCGGCGGCACGCGCGATTGAAAAGAATAGTAAAATAACGATTGAAAATCATGCTATTCTTCGTGTATGAGATACGGAAAAAAATAGAAAATTAAAAATCATGAGGTTTAGTTGTGCGATTACGGCATGGTTTAAGTTTCCTCTTTATGACATCGACTGAGAGGGGGGGGGGGGGGGTGAGGGAAGGGCTGGCGACAAAGTGGATCAATGACTGCGCAGTAAATGCTTCCGTTGAACTAGCCGTCCGCATTCCTCGCCACAAGCGTGCTCTTTGATCCAGTAAGGGAAACTCAGGAAACGTGCTGGAGACGGTTTGTTTCCCCATTGTTTCACAATTTATTCACAGTGTTGTCCTGAAGTATTTTTGGAAGTAAGACTAGAACAAAACGAGGCTAACTATACATCTTCGAGATAGACTCGTGGATAGATTTTACCGCGAATTCATGGGAAATAAATACGTCCATCACAAATTTCAGTAATTTTTAATGCGCTACCTAATGATATACTTGAACAGGGTGAGCTCACGGGCTAGTTGGTTATTCATAAAAATTTTTTCAACAGCGCATGCTACACAAGGACACAAGACGAGGAAAGTTCAGCGCTCGTGTGTGTCTTTCCTCGTCTTGTGTCCTTGTGCAGCATGCGCTGTTGAAAAAATTACTAATGATATAATTTCCTAGAATTGAAAAATTTAACTTAGAGCCTCCATTCTGCACCTTGCCTACTGTTGTATAATAGAACGTCATGTATGCTAACTTTCCTAGGAAATTTTGATTATATTAATGTCCTGTCCATGTTTTAACACTGTCGTAATTAATTTGCTGTTGTTATGTTTGCCCCGGGCAAATACTGCCGCAGCCGCCGGGCGGTGCCACACAAACCAAAAAAATGGCGTAGGCATGCACAAATCTGTATATTGAGACTGAATTGAATAAAACTTATTATTGTTATCGCAGTCACCGTTCAGGATACACTACGATAAAGAAACGACATAAACAGCAAAAAAACTATTGCTGATTGCTTTATTCTGTGGAATTCAGCCCATCAACAAAGAATTTCCTTTTCTTCAGCTCTAAGCCTTGAGCAACTAATTGACGTTGAGATACGCGCATTACGTTCACAGTGAAGTTTCAGGGACCTGTGCTTCCTGTCTCTGGAGTGCTCCTGCGTGCTGTTTTGTTGCTCGCAAGAATAGGTACCTCTTGACGAAGCCAGCGCGATACAAACGAGGTTTAGACACCGCATTCGTATCTAGTTATTATGCAAGCTTTTAAAAATCTCCGCCCGCCTTCAGTGCGCCAGAGTTCGGTGTGCTGAAAAACAGAGCAGCAGCTCTCTAGATACCTTTCTCTTCTGGGAGAACGCACGATGCGTATGAAGATCTACTCTGCACCCGATTGACGGTTCGTCCACTAGCGTTAAGAAGCTGAAGATTTGAATAAATACGTCCTCGAGAGACTCTTCTTCGCGAGTCAAAGATTGTTCTCAAAAGCACATGCGCATCTCCAACGTACGCATCAAAGAGGAAGCCCAGAAAAAATTAAGAAAAAGAATAAAACGACAATGATAGACCAGACGACATTTTTGAAAAAAAGGATCGCGCTCGAGCGGGTGCGAGGATGATAAGGGTGCTTAAAAAAAAAATAAGCACGTCTGCAGACACCTTTCGACAGAGCCCAAGAAGGTGGAAATAACAAACCACTATACTTCGGCGACTCTCGGAGTTATCTAAAGTCGAACCGCACACGCATTTTTTCTTTTCGAATGCCTTTGGTTAGTTTTACATTCCGCTCCAGGAACTGAAGAAACTGACGCGACGTGCGTAAAGGAGCACGTTTTTCTGTCTCTTTCGTTTCTGCCTTCAAAAAGGGGAAAACGTTTTGCGCGGAAGGACGAAAATTTTCTCTCTCGAGATAAAGGGGGAAAAAAAAAGTAATTGATACTGAGGAAGCCTTGCGCTGAAATATACTTCTTACGGCGAACGTTCGAGCTGATACTGGCACGTAGAGTGCATTGAAAAAGTAAGAAAGTGAAAGAAAGCGCACAGAAAGCGCACGAAAAAAGCTCCACACTCTCTTCTCGGGCAAGGACGAATTGTAGCGTTGCAAGGCTAGTTTACAACCACAAATCGCGCACGGCGAAAGAGAGAGAGAGCGAACAAGGAGAAGAAAGAAAGAAGAGAAGAATGGATGCTTCCAGCTGCCAGGAGCATGAGTTGCGTCGCATCCCGGGAATACCGCGAGCGCTTCAAATCGCCGGCCATTCAACGAAACGCAGGAAAAGCTCGAAAGGCGTCGGTTGCGGAGCGGGCAGGCAGGGAGGTGTGAAGTTGGTTTTTCCCAACAGTTGGCATTTCGAAGATCCCCCCCGCCGCTGCTGCAGCCGTCCCTGTTGTTCGTCTGGCAGACTTTGGGGAGACTTGCAAACGGAGACGAAGCAGCCAAAACTCGGCTTTGCGGTGGAGAGCATAGGGAAACGGAGCTTTCCTCTTCTTTGCTTTTTGTAGGGAGGAAATTGGAACCCTCTGGGGACATATTCTTAGTGCGCGCACGTTCGTGGATGCGTGGGTATGCGACGTACGCCGTTTCTTCTCCGAGGGTTTGCCTGGTATATACAGTGACTGTTCTGTAGTTTGCGTCTCGCGGAAAAACGCAAAAAAAGTGAGTGGGAATGCGGAAGTGTGGAAATTGTTACAGAAAGGGCTCGTATAAGTACTGCAGCTATATAACAATTACACGAGAGGCATCTCATAAGTGCGGCGATGTATACTCTGCTACGTGTTTTACGTAACGGGGGAAAAAAAAAAAACGAGTGTTTCTGGACATAGCATGCACTTAACACCACAAACACAACTGAGCCAGTTATTTGCTTGTTTGTAGCGAAAAAGTGCATTTTCGCAATGAATTATACACCTACGTCAGCATCCTTATTTCAAAGTGGATTTCTTGCGAAAGCGATTTACCCTAAAATTTCTGGATTGTAATGCGCCGTGTGGAGCAAATTCTGCAGGTTATGTCGCATGCGGCGAGAATTCGGCGCCTAATTTAAGCAGTTTCGAGGCTACGATAGTCGATTATCGCATAAAACGTATCTTCTTTTCTTTTCAACTTCTATGTCTATGCTATACTAACGGTTTGGCGGAGAAATGTCCCCTACGCAAGGAAAACGCATCTTTGTGCTGCAACCTTTATGTCTTTGAACAAACGAAAGCAGTGAGCAGTGATTCTACTGCAGTATTCATCAGAGATTTTTTTGAAACTGACCAAACTTGAGAAATTATTGATGACTTGAATTCTTCGCCGAATACAGTTCAATCTCCTACGTACACCAGCCAAACTTTATCTGTACCGGCACACTTCCACACCTCAGTGCCCAAACTGTCCTCACACATATGCAGACATAGAACACTGCCTTACACAATGCCCCGTAGCCTTCCAGTCCCCCGCCTATCCTTTCCCGCCACCCCCACCGGGGCCCATCTGGCTTGCCTCCTGGGACCTGAATCTGCAACGCGCCCTCGTCACCTTGGCCCAGGACCTATTGAACGCCTAAAATAAAGGCTGTTAATAAAAAGTGTCACACCACCACACCACCACCACCACCACTACCAAAACAATAGGTAACAAGTTGTTCGCATGCACTACAGACCGGCTTCTATGTATGCATCAAAAGAGAGAGTTTTTGCTTCCAGATTTCGGAAGTGGCAAGCCGTTAAATCACTTAGCTGCTTTACTATCCCATACCAAGAGGCGCAAAAGGCAGCAAGGCAAAATTACTCGCCTTGTGCAACGTTTGAAAAAGTGGACGCTTCTAAGAAGTTTCTCAGTTAGACGTCATTTATATATTCCCAGTGGTATCACGTGTATGAAGCTCTCGTTATGAGCTTTTTCTTTGGAGCCACGAACAACTTTCTACGCCTTGTGCCTGACTCTGGGAAGGTCGTTAATTTTCATAACTGGACGGTGCTCCGTGCCTGAGTACCGCCTTTTTACCAACGCTCTCTTCGGACTTACCCAGCACAGAACATTAGAAATTCAGTATCGTTATACTGCCGCTTAATCGCACACCGCTGATAAAAAAATGATCTGAGGTATTAATACCGTTGAAAAATATGCATGTCTTCGACTTGCACCGCGTGTATAGGACGCTTTAAACATGAAAGACAAGATCTTATCTAAATAAACAAAATATAAGGCAATAATTTCTTACACCCGCGAACAAAATTTGCCTATCTGCCATGACGAAAATTACATGGTACATGGTAGTGCCTAAAAAACTGGCTGGAGATCAGCATGCGTCGTTTTTGTGCTATAATGTAGACTCTTTATGGCTTATCTCGTACGCTGAATATGCGCGAACTTTGAAAAAGAAAAATACAAACGCGATGCAAAAGCAGTAATTATCGGAACAGCGCAAATACGTGGACGTCAAAAAAGGACACACGCAGGGCATTGACGGTGTTCTCTTTTCACGTCCACGTCTTAGCACTCTTCCGATAATATTCAGCCAACTTGCCCACGTTTCCATTTTGTACAAAAAAGTAATAATGTCGCGAAAAGGATAAGGCAGTTTGTCAGTGTGCGCACTTTCAAGCAAAAATACAGAAAAAAAACTTAGAAGTGGACAATCGCAGGATCTTTTCGTCCTTCCTTAATTGGCTTTATTCGGTGCGCAGTATTACATATTAGTCGGTTGTTTCTAAAGCTGCAAAGATGAGCTGCATGTTCGGTAACGATACTGTCTATGTAAAAAGCTACAGGTGCCGTGTGATGTTCACCGACTAATTTACTTTCGCTTGCGTCGAACATTCCGTTTTCACTTAGCGAACGGCCTGGGCTCTTTTACTAATTAGACACGTGCGCTCCACTTACGCCACGTGTAATAGGCGCACATGAGGACTACAGCTAGAGAAAGAAAATTTAGTACCGCATGCGTTCTTTTGTCTTGCAAGCTTTTCTTTCTGAATAATTATACCTAGTCGAAAGCTTTACCTGTACAAGGTTTGAGAATACTTGGGGTACTTGCGCCGACCGTATTTTATTCATTAGTTTTAGAAGTGCAAAAAGTACCTTGAAAACGCAGTGACACCGCTAACAAATCGTTGTTCTTGAACGTTCGCACTTCACGGCGGGCTCTTCAAGGGAATCGAAGCGACTGGCTGCTTTGGCACAGTGGGGAATATATTGAACGGTATAGAATAAAGACGCTGGTAACCACCGTTGGGGCCGCTGGGGCAGCGTACTAGTGCTGGATTTTTCTTTGTTAAAAACAGCAGATATCTTAGTGTGCTTAAATTGCAGGAGGTTGTTCAACGTGCACAAGTATCAATGAGCAGAATTTTCAAAGACATGATCATTGAAAGAAAAAAAAAAGAAACTTTAAGTATGCCATGCAACTTGGCTGAAAATTATATTGTATTGAGTTTTCTTTGCAAGCCTACACTTGGGCGCAGTGGGGCACAACCTGCCAGGGTGAATCTAGGTTAACATTTCCCGTCCTCGAAGCTGTTAAGCCCGGACAGCACTAAGAGAACAGACCACATGCCATTTTTCCGAGTCCACCCTTTCAAAAATGCAAAGGCGTTCTGGTCAAAGCTCATTTAATGCGATTTGTTTGGCGATTCAGTTTTTGCCGAAAACGAACAGGTTCGAAAGCTCAAACTGCCAACACGATCGCTGTTTTAAAGAGGTACGAAAAGGAATAGCCATATTTCTGACGTGTCTCGTTCTACCATGCGGGATGAAACATCATTCCAACATGTCACTGTCATATTTCCATTACTGGCGGTCGGCTGAACTTGTGGAGTTATCGTTGTTGCAATGCACGTGGCAGCCGGTTTTATTGGACGGATACGCTCATGAAGGATATATGCCCAAATTTCACGTTGTCCACGAGGTTTTATCTCGTAGCCTACTAAAGTAGCTTGCAGTTATTACTGTATTCAGTGCATTCTGCACAAGACGTACCATCAGGATTCTGCCGTGCATTAGATCGATTATAATAGCAACTGAGTTCTAATGGCAGCTGACTGCTTTTGTCGGTGCTTGGTTTGGTCACAGAACTTTGCCAAAACAGGTATTTAATTATTATTTACTGCGTCGTTACGGTGGAGCAATCACCGGCACAATTAACGCAGGGCGTGTTGCCAGCGACCACCACTTCAAAGACGCCGTGGGCTAGATATGAATATACCCCGCAGCTTCTTGAGACAGTGAAGTAGATTCTTCAATTCTTGCCTCTCACTATCGAGAATTCGCATTAGGTGCTACAACCTTTTTGTGAATGCAACGTGAATATGAAGATCAGAGTACCGCAAATCAGCACCTCGGAAACAGCAACTCAAGGGGCTCTGTTGCACAGCACAACTTACAGTGCCACGACTGTCGTCCACCTTGCTCTTACGAGACTCGGCGACTGCGGATGATGCACGTGATCCCGGTCGTCGACATATCCATCACTGCTGTCGAGTGCAGAGGATGAAGAGAAGCCGGCTCCTTCCCGCTTGCCCGCGGGAGCAAGGAGGGGGGAGTCATCCACAAGCACGCAGAAGAAACACTACCAGCTCCTCCGAACAGCGAGCGGGCAGCGCGTCGAATCCGACGCGGGTTCGAACCGCGGAGGAGGAGGCGGGGCGGACGCACTCGGCGGAACCGAACGGCCGACTGCGCGCACGGCTCCTCGCGGTCCACTATGACGGCCAGGAGGTGGCGACTCTGGCTCCGGCTGCTGCCCGAGGCCGGCGGGCAGAGCGCTCTCTGACGGTGTCATCGGTCGCGGTCACCACGCGCCGCCACTTGCCCGCGCGCGCACTCTCCGTCAACGGCATGCGCGCGTGACTTCCTCGGGTGGATGGCTGCTTACGGATGGTCGACCTTTTAATAACTGGTTGTCCGCTTTGGACCTGATATGCACGAATGCGTTTAGAGGTGCCACAGGGTCAGTTAAACTTAGTGAAGACTTTAATTAGGTAAGAATATTGAAAGGAATGATTAGAGCAGATCAAAGAGAGGATTCGATTTGAGGAAAGAAAGGAGAGGCGCAGTAACTGTCTCAAATCGCGGATAAAACATCAACCGCGCTGAGGGAAAGGGTGAGGAGAGGAGTGAAAGCAGGAAGAGAGAAGCAGGGCCCGTAATGGAAATCACCGGATAAATTTCTATCACCTGGCGTTCTTTTAGTTGCACGGACAACGCATAGTAGACGGGCGTCTCGCATTTTGTCTCCATCGAAAGACAGAAAGAAGGTAGGAAAGGCGGGGAGGTTAATGAGGAATGCAGGTTGGCTATCCTACACGTGGGGAAGGGTTAAATGGAGTGAAAGAGGGGAAAGAAGGAAAGTTCAGTCGTGGTGCGAAAGGCGTCCATGTCTTTCACACTAGTGAATATTCACTGTCACTCTAGAGCAAAACAATATGGCATTGGCAACATAGCTGCGCAATCGTTTCTTTCTGAACTACAGCCATCACTTACTAGAGCTGGCCATCGCAATGGGAAAATAAGAACGTCATATACCCCGGATTTTCTTTGTGATGAGTAAAGCCGCAGTGCTGAGACAAGCACTCTCTCCCTACTCACCAGAATATAGCCCCGGTCGCAGTGAATAGTACTTTTGCTTATCTTTTGTCTCCGTTTTCGTGGTTTTTGTACATTTCAAGGCTTAGACTCGCAATATACTTTATTCAGAATAAACCGCTTCCAGCCTCGAGTTAGGTGGTTTTACCTGTGAAGTTCGGAAAATATTTCGTTAGCGGATGCAAAGCGCTATTATCTAATTTCTGGTACCAAAGTCATCACCAACTGCAGCTCCGACTATTGTATGGTGAGTCAACAGGGGTACCGTATGTTTAAGCAGTTCCTTTCAAATTAGATATTTAGTGGTTTTTGAGGAAAGGTTTCCACTTCGCGGTGGAGACCTAAACCGCGCCGTAGGCGAAGGGAGAAGGAGGGAGTGAAAGAACAGACTGAGAAAGAAGTGCCGCAGTGGAGGGCTGCGGAATAATTTAAACCAGCTGGGCATCTGTGCGTTGAAAATCAACCAGATTGACATTCCTAAATGGTGATTCACTGGGATAGATTCTGTTCGTTATTATGTTTATAATTACTCTTAAACCGCGACAAATTTTGGGCTGGTTAGCTATTCTGTTTCGCAAAATAGAAATATGTTCAAGTGCGACCAAGGAAGTCAGCGAAATTCAAGCACATTAGTGAAAAGCAAAAAAAAAACATACAAACTCAAATATGCTTGGTTGATTGTATTTTCTTGCTATTATTGCTGTGAAAAATGATGCTCAACTTTAATAAAATATTCGTCACATTTGTTCGCGTACAGAGCGGGTTTTAAAAAAAGGTCGTCTTTATTTGGCTGGCCAACGTACATCGTTTAACGAATTACTTATGCTTTTGTTTAAGGCCCAACGGAATATTCATTTATTTTGTTTAGCATACAAAATACTGTGCAGCAGTTACCCATTATCTAAAGTCAATAATTATTTTTCCGTGTTTAAATACCTATAAGCAAGTAAGAGACTGTAGCTGTAATATTGCAAATTGTTGTAATGTTTACTGCGTGCGATTATAATAGTTCTTCGTGCGAGAACTTGGAATGCTATGTATTTTCAAAATAAGTTTCGCCAGAAATTTCGCGCCCACATACTTCTCCACTTCTGCGAGTCAATTAACTGTTTGTATTTTTGAAAAATTTCGAGTGACTGACCCAGTAGTGATTTTGGGATCTGCTACTACCCACATTGACTACTGGCCCAAATATTTTCTGCACACTTCCTGAAGTCTATAGCTTAATTCATTTGATTGATTGAATAATTAGTTTACTGATTGGCTGGCTGATGCATTCATTTACTAATTCATTGATTTACAGAACTCAGAAATTTAAAGGAATCAGAACGAGACTTACAGCCTCCGCCCTGCTTAGGCAAGGGTTAAGTGTGCGGATTCTAGCAATAGCACTTAATAGCTATGTGACGAAATGTATAAGCTTCCCATCGCAAAAGAAGCAGCGTCCACCGGGCAGGTAACCTTATGGATGTACTACCTGTAAAACGTAAATCAGTCTAGTGTGGAACACTATGCCTTGAAACTCTACACGGTGCTATGCAAGCTACAGCTCTCGCAAAAAAAACAAAACAAAAAATTCGCTGTGGCTTAGCTTGGTTAAGCCCGGTAACTGCGAGAGCAATATCCGTACCTACGCCATGGTTCAGCTGGTAGTGTAGCTGGTGGTGGTGCTTGTGGTTAGACTTGTGGTGATGCATCGGTTATACAATCTAATCTAATCTAATCTAATCTAATCTAATCTAATCTAATCTAATCTAATCTAATCTAATCCAATCGAATCCAATCTAATGTAGTCTAATCCAATCCACTCTAATCCAATCTAATCCAATCCAATCCAATCTTCATGTGCACCGCCGTCGCACACGGGCGGCGCGAGATGGTCGCCCAGCTCTTCGGCGTGACGTCACACAGAGGTCATGCGAAAGGTCAATGGTGGCACCGCCGCGTCACGGCAAAGGCTTGAAAGTGCAAGTAGTATTGCTTTCGCAATAAAAACGTTTGTTCAGATGGAAAACAAAGAAAAGCTATTGAGCTATTATAGAAAGGAAGCGGTTGCCGAGCTATTACATTAAACCCCTTGCCTCATATGTGGCATCGTCAAACTACTGTAAGGTTCAGCGAGGTGCCGAGAAATGGCCCGGGTCAGCGCAAGCGCCTAGTTCAACGGGGTTAAAAAATAAGTTAAACCTTGCGTGACTTCAGTGAGTGATGAAGCTGCCCGCGTAAAATCTGTATAGAAAGGCAGTAAGACCAAGGCGCCCACGAAACGGCCGTCTTCCCGGAAGAGCAAAGTGGCCGCTGCAGTGCTTCGCGGTGACAAAAACCTTGCGCGGCCAAGCAACAGGAAGACGGAACCTACGCACAATCGAAGGCCGCGCCGAGCTCTTCGCGGTGTTTGCGCTGCTCCCAGAGGATTGTAATTGGATTTTGCGCTGTTATTGAATAACGTCTACGCGGTGGACGCTGTGGCATCCCCACGACTGTGTCCTGTAGTAAGGGCGAGCTCTGAAAGCAAAGGGGAGGTTCATCCCGTTCCTAACGTGACGGGCTGGAATGAGTGGCTTATTAGATGAGCCTCGGCAGCCTGGTTCCCCTCGACTACGAGTCCATTGGCCTCTTCTTTGTCGAGGCAAAACGAATATGATGACAGTAACGCCCCCTGGAGATGTAAGGAGTGGTGTGTATAGTGTGGTATGATCTTGAAATGACTAGTGCTTCACTCAGCATCCATTCGCCGGTTATATATGTTCGATACTAGCCAGCGTTTTCACTTCCATCACATATACACAGGAGCACTTTGCGAAAATCGGTGCAGTGCTTATGAGTCAGGGGCAGTGGATTAGAACAAACTACAGCTTTAATCATGATAACTTTGTACTAGTGTCCGAAGATTAAGTGCTCCATTAATCAAGCTTCTCCGCTACATGAGCGCGTTGCGTGATAAGCCGGCGGTGAACAATCACGACTGTTAAAGACACGACAGCCCAATTACGACAGCCAACATTGCTGAGGTCGACCGATCCCACCTACGGAAGGAAGATTTTCAGAACGCGAGTCCGCGGCCTTGACGGAAAGGAAGACAAGACTTACACTCAACTGCTGCTTTCTTGGACATCACTTTTAATTTGAGGCAAGTCTAGAGTGTTGTAAGATACTGTTAGAACATATTGATAATGGTCTAACCTTCGGTTACGTAGCAAAATATTTCTTTTAAAGTTCGCCCAAAAAGACGGGTTGTGCCAGGCCTCAGTATAGGGGCTGTTTTAATTATCGTGCATCGCCACCTATCCTACCCCATTCCGGCAGTGCATGCGGGCACGCAGATGGAGTGCAAACAAAGCCCGTAATTGGAAACTGAGCGCGCAAGTTCCGGCACCCTTGCGGGTAGGCTTCACACGTGCTGCTGTGCCAGACGTATGTAAATGTTATACGAAGAACAGACCAACACAATCAACAGGGTGGCCGATCGTGGACCATTATGCGGGGTGGGGAGGAATTACATGCACTCAGTCACCTTCGTCTTATCGGCCCAAGCAACTAATAAGAATTCCAAGGGTGCGCGGCCGTTACACGTTACTATCCTGTCGTAGCGAAGATGAGGAAACGAATGCAGTCAGGGACGTCGACCTGCACGAAACTTCTGGTCCCTCAGGGGCACATGCAGCGGCAAAAGTAGAGAGTGGTTGATTTTTTTTATTAAGGCTTACTATTAGCACTTTATGTTGCATGGTTTACGCAGGTGGAAGAATCTTCCGTTCTTAGGAACAGGAACGGCTACAGTGAGCTCGAAGTACGAGGTCGTGAAAAGAGCTGCGGCACCCGCACGAGATGTGTTGTGTAGAAACTCATCAGATGGCGGGCGTGGTCAGTTCCCTAGGTCTGGCTGAAGGTGCTGAAAGGCTCAGCGAGCAAGGCGCACGTCAGTATAGTATTTTACAATGCGGCGCTCTTATTCTGGAGTCGTTATACCCGTGATTATGATTTTACTGTATAGAACACTAAATGGTGAAGCGCAGGGAAAGAGTGCGTTGCATTTGTTTATTTATTTTTTTTTAATATTCCCGCGGATCACGCGTTTTTGAGATGCTTCCTCCCAAGGAGATCACGTTTGGTTTTAATGAATATAACATTTTCTACCTAGCTACAATGCTCATAAGTCATGTTCCAATAAAGAAAGGTAAAGGACTTTTTACTGCGCATACCATCACTGCAGGCTACATCTGGAAATATATGTGAACCTTTCGGGCCAGAAGTTTGTTTTAACACCTGCCACGTAAAAAAAAAAAAAAATTGACAATCGAAAGAACATATACTGTTTATTCCAAAAGATACTGTATAACAAAAGAGTGGTAGGCCAAACAGCATATACTGCTTTTTAACGTACAGCCAGCGGCTGAACATAAGGTAACCTGGGATGATATTTCTGGTACACTTCTGGCATTTCCAAATGGTGCAGGTTCTGTAACGTCGACGATTTCGTTTACTAACTTTTCCACTCGTCTATAGACTAAACTAAAAAAAAATACTTAATGCAATCGCTTTCGTACTTTAACGGTTTAATGTGTTTCGCGTGCTTTATTCGTGACTGAGAAATACCATCGAGTTTGATGTGTCTCATAATATTAACGTGATAGTAACCACACAAGATTTGAAAAAAGAAAATCAGGCTAGTCTATTTCATTCTTTGATTCAATGTAACGAGCCCGTTACATTATTCTTATTAACAGGTGAGCAGACAAAGGAAGGGAAAAGAGGGTCTCGTTCTACCATTTATTTGGTGGGTCGTGGCCTCTTTTGCCACTGCGCCACTAACGGTCAAATACTAATGCTACTGCTCTGCTTGCACTATTTTTACTACTACTACTACTACTACTACTACTACTACTACTACTACTACTACTACTACTACTACTACTACTACTACTACTACTACTACTACTACTACTACTACTACAACTAGCAGCAGTACTAGTATTAGTAGTAAAACAACAACAATAACAACAGGAAAAAATGACATGCATGCATTGACTCCGCGCAAACCACCGCGTCCTTTCTTGCGTTTCGGTTCGGAGCAGTACAATTTTTTTTTTTCCATTCTACGATCGAGAGATAACATGAAAGCGTCGAGAAATGAAACGCTGGAACAGGGCTGTTCTGATAACCTCTATGGTAAAAATATACTCGCGAGAAACGCACTGCGGTGTCCGGCGCAATCTCCTCGAGTAGAGCGTAGGAGCGCCCCTAAGGGAGTCTTCGTTTTCGGCTTCACGTCTCCAGTGCGGCCCGGCTGTAGGAACGGCGTATACATTAACTTGCGCCACTTGAGAGAGATTGAAACCCATGCCCAGGGATCTGGGACGCCGACAATTTTCCCCATCTTTCGGTCGCCTGTTCAGGACGGCACTACATATTGTTACAATGTCAAAACTGTTTCCTCCCGAGCAGGGAATTGAACTAGCTCAACACAAACGAAATGTAAGAAAGAATATCGCATTATGGTTCCAGGTGCCATATTTACAAAAAACATTGTGTTCTTTTAGAACTGAGTTAAGAGGAATTTGATCACATTTTGCTATGCGGTGGAGAACTCTTGTGGATTCAGAAGAAGGGATTTAGTTGCTGTTCTCTAAAAAGCTGTCTGATACAGTGTACGCAGCGTCTCCAGGGGAGGTCGAAGGAATTTAAATCCTTAGACATAAATTCTTTGGCGAAATTATTCGAAAGCGTTGTTCCATGACACGCATCAGTGAGATTTAGGACAAAGGTGTTCGACACGGGTACCACGTTTTTATTTACAAACATTGCTGTAAGCGTTTATACATAAATAATAATATTTCTCCGTCGCCTTCGACCAAAAAGAGCCTCTAAAGTAACTTGGAGATCCAGTATCATAAGCAACCTAGTAGACCCAGGTAAAGAGGCCTGAACGGCTGCTGGTTGGCTGTTCATTGTGCAGTGAACTGCTCTCCAGTATTAATCACAAGACCAAAACATGCACGAAGGCTCGATTAGACGACTTAAGCGCGTACTACCAGCTGATTTCATTGCTTGAGTCGCTTTCGGACGTCAAAACCCGATAAACCATAAAGCATTAAAGAGCTGCTGTTTTATACACAGACTTAGCCATGATAGCGAGATAAGAGTTAAAACACGAATCAAATACCCTACAAGCGAAATAACAAAACTGGACCCTTCTCTTGTGATCAGCAGAATATCCCCAGCCATTGCAATTAACTATCCAAAATATGAACGGATTCTGGGCTGACACAATTTTTTTCTGGCAGTCCTAATCCCGTATCCGTCGAAAAATTCGCGTTCAGTTTTCACTTTTACATGAGCTAGAGCAGTGCTGTCATCATTCTAGCTCGTGCAACGACGAAAACTGAGATTATTGCGTTTGTATTGATTTTCCTAGAATAAGAGATCAGAACACTCCATGCCTAAAATCATCTTGGGCGGAAAAGGAGGGCAGTTGTTGAACGCATGTTCAGTTTTCTTGATTTGAGGACAGACTCGGCTATCCAGAAATAGAAGATAGAAGGCGCCTCCCGTCTCCACCCACATGCATACTAAAATGCGAATCGTAGTTCACGGTGCTGCTCTGACACGTAAAAGCTGCATGATGTAATCAGCTTAACTTACACTTACTTCACTCACTAGTACCAAAAGCATTCACTTATTTGCCGTTCACAGCTGAAAAATAAGATATTATGACATAATCTTGATATTTTGCAGGAAAACACATTACGCTCAATGTTTTTTCGTTATATTTGGAATAGTGTAAAGACTTCCAAGCTTACGCTATTCAGGCTCAGTTTGTGCAAAATCAGGAGACGCTGCAAAGCGCGCCTTCTATCCCTATGGAAGTGCGGGAGGATAAAAACAAAACAAGCCAAGCGAGCTCCACTCTCCTAGCAAACTGAGATGGCAAGCAATAAAGAATGAGAATATAATGAGTTCGTGTGTCATCTGAAAACATACAATGCAAATCGCTTACAATGCAGAGCTTATTTTCATACCCAGAGGGGAGAAAAAGAAAGAGAAAGGAAAATGACGACCACCGTTGCAGCATGAAAGCGCCACACTCTGGGCGAACATTCGTCAAGATGAGGCTGAAAGTGCAAGCAAAAAAAAAAAAAAATCGAGGCATTTGCCGCAAAACGGCGCACAAAGTCAATCAAAACATGCGAGCACCAAGCGTGTGGAGAAGAAAGTCTACCGAAACGCGCCCTCATGAAGACAAATTGGCTTCAGAACGAGCATAGGATGCTTCAAGGCGGCCGAAATGAATGCACCACCTCTACAGACCGGTTCGCTAGGCTTGCTCGAAAGGCATTCATAGAGGAGCGGTTAAAAATGAACTCGTTTTAAGTTTACCGCCGCGTTCTTCGCTTCCTGCGAATTGTTTTGACGGAGAGAAGTCTGCATTGCCAGTTTATGCAGCGAACGCTGCCGGCAGCTCATCTTCCTGGTTGCTGTTCTTCTTCCCGAGTCCGTAACAAGAGCTGAAGGGAATCAGGAGTATGCATGCAGAGCGAAAATTACCCGCCGAGGCTCCTCACGCAAACAACATTTTTGTTTAAAGCTGCTTGTCAAGTGCACTGAATTCTGCGGTATGCGGCCCGTGTTTATTTATTTAACAGATTTCTTTCGCCCGGCCGCACATACGGTGCCTTAAACACACTGTGTCTGACTCATCCTTTCAAGCCACTCTCTTTCCGCGCACTCCGTCTTGTAAACAAACGTCTTGCAGAGCGCTGGGAATGTGTTTCGGGAGCGTCCGATGAAATCTCCTGCGGCCAAAGAGCGAAGGGCGCGACGACAGCGGGGGAGAGAAGTGAAAACGCATTGATCTTCGATTGAAAAATGGTGCGCCGAATTGATTCTTTTCTCTTTTTCGATCTCTCTTTTTCAAACTGCGTTCAGCGCCGGCCAGCTCTCGGCGATGTTTCGTCTTCCAGGCATCCCCCCCCCACCCCCATCCTTCTGAGCTTACGTTTGCCTCGTCGGTGGTGTTCCTGATCCTTTCCTTCTTCTTTTAGGCGGCCAACGCAAGCAAATCCGCACACTTCGCTTCCCATCGGCGTCAGTCAGGCTCCCTCAAAATAGCCCCCCCCCCCCCCCCCCACCCCCCCTCTTCGGCTGCGAGAGGGAACGAACGTGCACGATTTGTCTTGCGCTAGAAAGACACGTCGTACATTTCATCCAGTGACTTCGCAGCGCGAGTCGTTCGCCAACGAAATCAATGTGTGCCGGAGATGGTGGTAGTGAAAACTTTATTTGCAACTGGGGAGTTTGGGACACACAGGTCCGTGGGCCCCCGCACGGCCCCACTGCACTCAAACGTTCACGTCCCGGAGGCTCATGATGCTGGCAGCCCGGACGGTGGCGATGGCTTGCTTGGCCGGGTCCTCAGAACGCAGTAGGGTCTCCCAAGTCTCCCAAGTGGTAAGGTGCTCCAGGCCCCGCGGGGGAGGATCCGCCGGGCAGAGGAAAAGAATATGGTCTAGAGGGGCTTTGGGGTGGTGGCAGAGGGTACAGGAGGGGTTTGTGTGGACTTGGTGATAGCGCGAGCGTATATAAGGGCAGGGTAAGGTACGTGTTTGAAGCCGCCTCCAAAGTGTCTGATGATAATGGTCAAGGGAGGGATGGGGTGGAGGGTAGAGCCGACGCTCGGCTTTGCAGGCCTGCGTCATTTCACTGAATGAGTGCATGCGCTCCCGCGAGAACCCCAGGTCGTAGGCCGCGGAGAAATTAAATAGGTCCGTTACGACAATAGAAGTCAGATTTTTATTTACATGTAGCCGAGGTGAAACACCGTCGCTTTACCCATGGAGCTCCGATGATATCATGATGAGTGCTTATCTACCTCTCGTTATCGATAACATATGATTAAGGAGAGCACATCGTGTAGGTTGCATTATTCCTGAAACTATTCATGTTCGTTGCTACTCGCTGCTTAGTAGATTAGTTAAGTAGTTTTCAGCACAACACGGGAGCGTAGAGACCTTGACAAGACACGCAGTACTTTGAACTTCCGCTCTGTTTCTAGTTCGAAGTAGTGCTTGGCCTGTAGCGGTCTCTATTTGTGCCTTCGTATTGCTTTGGGAACTACTTAACAGCGATAACCTGTTCTTGACGAGACTAGATCTTAGGCCGCTTAAGTTTGGTCATGTGTGACTAAGGCTAACGGTAATGATAACGCATCGATAATTATTAACTGCAGTGTCATGCCTTCGATAGTAAATGATGTAATGAGAACGCATAGATAGTTATTAACTGCAGTGTCATGCCTTCGACAGTAAATTAACGTTTATATAGGTCTAAAAAGTAATCAGGGAGCAATTACTCTTTGGCATCCACCAGAGCGCAGCCATACGGCTACAAAAGAAAGCGTTCTCTTGTAGCCGTATGGCTGCACTCGGGTGAATGTCAGTGAGTAATTACTCCCTTATTACAAATCTACTCCACCTTGGGGGATTCCTCTAGACATTTGACCAGGTCTAAAAAGTATTAGTATTCGAGGCCGCACGTCGAAAGTTGTTGCTCAGTGCAGACACTTTCTTCCCGTCGGTCTGCAACAAACACCAGAATATCTCTGACTGTATCCCTGAGCCTTTATCTTCTGCGTCATTTTTGTGGATTTCATTAATGCAGGGAAAAAAGAAATAACCGTCCGAAGTCACGAAATTCAAAACAGCTAAAAAGCATAGCGCTAAAACAAAAGCGAGCACAACAAAACCAGAAGCATGAAGTGGCAGCGCGAAGCGTTTAAGCGGTGGGGAGCCACAGAAGCCAGCACTGGGAAGATAATGCGATAATTAGGCAGTCAGTGGCGCGGTAAATTGCGTTACTTCGTCGCGCGGACCAATCGATCTTTCTATCGAAGAGCCCCACTTTCCGTTCCCCTTCGAACGGGAAAGTTTGATTTTTAGCGGGCTCAGTAATGCTTCCGGGCCGAACTGATTCCGACAGGGAGTGAGTGAGTGCGCTGGATCAAGAACGTGGAGAACAACTCTTTTTTGAGGGCGCAACAGAAATACAAAGAGAGACTGAAAACAGGCGCTGCGCTACATCAGATTGTTCCAGGGACAGAATGAACAAGAAATGAAAGAAGGGGCAGCCGAAACCCGGCGTTTTAAAACCATGCTACCCGCCCCTCTTCCTCCCCATCCTCTCAGGTTCGACGAGCAGGACAACGATGTACCACTAATTACAGGGGAAGAGCTGGGAGAGGCCGTACGCATGTCCCTCCATGAGCGACGCAAATTGCTTAATTGGCTGTGACAGTGATAAATCTACCCGGCTCATTCCGTCAAAGGGGGCAACCACCGCGTATCTGCATTCGAGTGTGTCTAATTGAGACAATTAGCTATAGGGGCTGACGGCTGTCCCTTCCGGAAGGAATGACAAAAAGTGAGATGTCATTTAATTCAATGCACGCGTGTACGATATGTCCAGTCTTTGAACGGAGGGAATTCGCTTTAGTTCCAACTGACTAGCATTGGTTAGGCGTCATCATTTGTAATTCAACGCCACGTAAGTTTGCGCAGAATCGTTTCTTAGTACGTATATGAGCCCCTTTAACAGTGACCATTAGCAGTTTGTTCTAAACACGCCAGTTGCCTTGCTGATTCGACTGGAAGAAGGGCTCAAATATCGAAGCAAGGCAGTCTGCATCGCTGGCGACAAAAAGCGCTCCTGTTTAGCTTAATTTTCACGTGTTGCGATAACAAAAAACGGAGCCGGAGGGACACATTTTGTGACAATTGTACCGCAGCCAAGTTTTTGGCGTTTTTTTCGTTTGAAGGCTGCGTGCTACTGCCTTCTCGTCGCCCGTGTCTGCGTTCCTGTACGTCGTCAGAGCCACGCGACATCAGTAATGTCAGCTGGATAATCCAACGCTGCCGCAGCATTGCAGAACGTAAAGTGCTTCTGTTTTATCGAAACAATGATAGCATTTCAGTAAAGTTCATGTGTGCACAATATTTTGTATCCGATATTGGTTTATCCGTCGCTTCAGATCGCGTAAAATATAGGCGGCTTGAATACACAAGTGAAAATACGCGTTAACGGAAACAAAGCATCACGGCGAAACAACGCTTATAATGTAGATAATTATTAAAAGATGCCGCATGAAAATATCAAATCGTGGATGTTTATGTGACCGAGTATAGCGTAGATTTAGTGACTCGGCATGCATGGCGATATATTTGACGAAAATGACGAAATAGAGCAAGTGCAAAAATAAAGCGCTTATCAATACGGTTGAGTATGCGCATCATTGCGACAGTTTCTTGTTCGACGCTGCGCTACATTTTCTTCAGAGAATGGCCACTTAGAATGCTCAGAAGAAACAGGTGCACTCGATTTTTTTTTTTCACATATACCGAGCAACGCCTCATTTACCAGACATACGGCCTCTTTTGCGCTAAAATGCACGGCACGCGTTTATCCGCCCCTGTCGGCACTGGTGGCAAAGGAGTGTGCGGAATGCAAGGTTGAAATAGCTCCGGCAAACATTTTCGCTGCACAAATGCAAAAGGAGAAACGCGCTTAAGGGCTTCAAGAAAACTATTTTCGTGAAGTGCTTTATTTTCGACTGTGTTCTTTATGTTTCCTTTTACGTTTAGCCCATTTCCCTACTTTTGGAAGCTCTGCCTCACATTGTGTTTTAAACTTCGCTGAAATATTTTGCGCACTAACGATCTCGCAGCATACATTGTCCAGTATACGACCCGAACAATCAGCGCATCAAATATGCGCGGTTAGCACGACAACAAACCAAATACACTCATACACAGAGCCCACAGCAGCGCTACAGCGTGCACTCAGTATCTGCGTTGAACAATTATCGCATCAAAGATGAAAAGAGCACGCACGCAGTAATTTCATTAAAATGGAGCTGCTGCAAGAATCAATCAATCAATCAATCAATCAATCAATCAATCAATCAATCAATCAATCAATCAATCAATCAATCAATCAATCAATCAATCAATCAATCAATTAATTAATCAATCAATCAATCAATCAATCAATCAATCAATGATAACTGCTGCCGAAGTAAATTAAGATAAACGATTATTTTCGACAGCGCCGGCCTGCGGTGCTATCTAGCCAGAAATGTAGTCATTGTCATAATTCTCAGCATCCTTACAATATTATTCAGCACTCGGCAACATTTTCTCTCCCCCATTCTACTCGGTGTCTCAGGCAACAAACACCCTCTGATCTGCGTTCGCCTCCTCGCAGTAGCATGGATATATAACGGCGTGCTTTGGAGCGTGCTTTATTTCCTTCCTCAGCTCCATCTGTCCTTTTGAGTGGCCAGCTGAGACGCAATCCGGGCGCTCGACCTGCGTGCGTGCTTGCACTGCACTGTTGCCCACGTCTCTTCCCTCCCCCAATTTTCTCTTTCTTTCTGCGCGCTGTCCCGACAGCAGGCGACAGCCGCGGCAGACGGGCCAATATAGGCGCCGCAGCGCTGTCCAGACCGGAGAGCGGCACCCTTTTCGCGTGTCTGGCCGCGTCAGCTGGGCTCTCAGCTGGACGTGGCCGCCTCGCCAGCCTCTCGTATATTAATGCGAGCGATGAAAAGCCGTCCACTGGTGGTGGTGGGTCGAGGCATGCGCTGAGAATCCTTTCAATGCGCCTCCGCGCTCGAGGAGAGGAGAGGGCCTTTATGTGGACAGCTCTCGCTTATATCATTTATTCCTTGTCCGTCATAAGAAGGAGGCCGAGCCGCTGTCTTGGTGCGTTCGGCCGCCCGTACAACGCGTGGGGTGGGCTGACAGATTCCGTTAGGACCCTGTTATTGCTGAAATGGTAATGAGGTACACCTACACTTCTGTGGCAGTTTCTTGCGCGGTTTGTAACTGGATCGAAAGACGTAGGAGTAGCGCCTAGTGGTTTTGTCATTTGAAGAAAGCAGCGGGACGGAATACCGGGACACATCCACGACGAGACACGAGTAGAGTTTTGATTGTGTTTTTTCTCCTGTAATACGGCTGAGACCCTGTCAAAATTTACAGGTGATATAACGCCCTCGCTGCACTAATACACGGACGCCACGTAATGGTGGCCATACGCCTACAGCAACAGTAGTTTGAAGTACTTTGCATAGCAGTGCTGCGAGGTGAGGAAACTTTCCATCTAGCCATGTAACCAACCTAAAACACGCACTCGGGGAAAAGAACCGCAGTATCGTGAGTGTCGTGTGAGAGAGAAATAAGTACGGCGCACTGGGAGGCCACAGAAGCCCTTACAGGGAGGCCCCGTAATTACGGACATGTTGTAAATAACACTAGCTGTGCTTTCCCTCGGCATTCATCGACGGCGGTGGTCTCCTCCCCTCCGCACGCACTCTGCTCCAGAAGTGGCGTCCAAGAGAGGACCATACGAGCGGCCGCCGTTAATCAAGGGCGAGACGCGCAGAAGAGAGGATGGAGAAGTGTAGGAAGGGAGCGAGGGGGGGGGGGTAGTAAAATATGACACAAGCGGGAGTGTCTTCCAACAGGAAACCATCGAGCGAAGACGAGGCACTAGCACAAGCGTTGCACACAGATATGGGCCTCCGGCACTCCTCCAAGAAGTCGCATGTCAGCGGCGCAAAAGAGGCAGCGTAGCCGCATCCGCGCTGGCGACGACGACTACGGCGGCGGTAGGAAGAAGATGCCCCCCATTAGCGAGGCGGACCCCGGAACGCGTGGCGGTGTGTCCTTTCCGGCACGGCGGTACTGAGCGGGATGCCCATTAGCCAGGGCTGGTCGCTCGGGGAACGATCCTCATCGCGCCGGGATGCCGGACAAGCAAGCCTGGGCCACTGCTGGTCGCTGAGACTGGCCGTTGAACGGGGTGCCGGTGGTAAGGAGGCGCTGCCCGTTGGATCCCTCGAGACGGAGGCGACGAAGGGGAGGGTGGCCAAGAAGACGCTGTTTAGTTAAAGACCCATACTATGCACGTATCGCCTGAACGGGCTGATGTCTCCCCTGAGGCGCATTTAATGAGTAGCGTAGGAAATTACCGGGGGCCGATATCGTTGCAGGAAAACATTGATTATTTTAAAAAGTTCTGTTTATTGAATAAATTCCTCACCTTACTGCAAACCCAAGCACATGTGTGGGCTATCAGCATGCTGAAGAAGTCAAAGAAGAGTATTTGAAAGGCCTCCTTCTTTGAGCGCCCGTTGTCTGTTTGAAAGTATGCTAAGAGTTTCTAATACCCGCTATTCATATCAGCTTATTATTTTTCATAAGCAGCGCTTTATTGGACGGATGCATATGGTTTTACGACCACGCTAACTTGAAACTGAACCATTATCAGAGTGCATCGCTAAAAACACGACGTAAAAAGAAAAGAGACACGAAATAGAGGCGCATTTGGTGTTTTTCTCTCTTCTTTGTTCGTCGTGTTTTTTTTTTTTGCGATAGACTGTTTTGCGATGGATCACAGATGCCGACCTTGCCCAAGTTTCCGCCCTTGAAGTCAATAGGTACCTCCCTGAAGGAGCACCAAATATTAGAATGCGCGCTTTTGGGTCCACTCATTGGATCAACGCCCAGCGTCAGTGCTTTGTTATGACAAGTTATGTTTCATGCAGGCTGGGCGACCAAACAAGGTTCAGAACGAAATAATCCTTGCTCTTGCTCCTACGGCGCGCCGAAAGGCAGAATTTTCCTTTATCGAAACATTCGCTGCATTGTAAAACAAACACCGAAGAGGCGGTGCTTCTCTCTTCATTTCTATTCCTAGGATTCCAGTACCGAATTCCAGCTCTGAGCATGCTATTCGGCGTTTCAAAGCTCACTGCAGTGAGCACTCGAATCATGGCTCATTCCAATACCACTCCCGTTGATATAACAAGACAAAATGAAAATATGCACCCGAGCGCACTTAAACGACACCTCGTTTATTGCCTCCACCTCCCGCTCACTGAGTGCACCGCTCTGTGAGGGGCTCCTTGAGCGCGCCGTTGCTTCCCCGCTTAGACTGCGGCTGCCGCGAGGAGCGCAACCAAGAGGAGGTGGTGCCTCATTAACCCGCCTGAGACTCAACAGAGCGCGCGGCACGCACGCGCGCCAAGTCAAAACATCTCCGAGGGAGGCGACGCAAACAGTGCGCGGCTGGTGAAGGAGACGATGAGAGGAGCGGGAAAGGGGGACAAGAGAGAGTAGTGACGGAGAACGGAACGAAAGGCGCCTAGGCAGCCCGAGACAAAAGCTTACGACTTTTTCTGCCCTCCTGCCGCCTTTCTTTTCCTCCTCCATGTTGGCTTTCTCCTTTTCGTGAACTTGTTGCTTTGACGCTCTATGCGACCGCGCCCTTATTTTCTCCCTCTCTAACTTCCCTTCCTCTCCCTTTTCGTCCTTTCTCTGTTTTGTCCGGCCTTCTCCTCTTCCTACTCCTTTTCTCCCAAAGATGCCGGGCTGCCACAAACAGGCAAAAGGGCGTCCTCAGGCCCTTGGCTGGAATTCCTCTCGCCAGTGATGAAAGGAGAGAAGCGGAGAAGTTAACGGCTCTTCCGTTGCAGCGGCCTTCTGAAGGCACTCGCCGCCGCACGCTGCGCCTTATAAATCGCTTCCGGTCGTGCCGAGCCACCCAACAGCGAACTCGGCCGAGGTGCCGCTTCCAGCGTGGAACAGCGCAGGAGGAACAAACTTGAGCATTAGCGAAGAGAGTAAACACGCCAAGAGAAGAAGGCGCGCTCGCTGCTATAGAGACTCGTGCTCTGCTGGTGGTTGTGGCTGTGACGGTGAAAAGTTTGCTACGTGCGCGGTGTGCGCACAGCCGCTAATTACGACGTCATCCCGATGAACTGGGGTCGTCGACACTCGTCAGAGAAGGAGAGAGGAATCCTAGACCCCCGACCGCGCGCTTTGTTCGCGTTCCTTCTCTTTGGTTTGCTCCCATTTCGGTGCTCTGTGAATGGCCATTACAAGAGCGGTAGCAGTGAGAACCGTGTGGAACGACTGTAGTTCCCGTCGCCACCACTATGCGGTGCGCGCTTCCACGCTGTATCAGTGGTAGGCCGTTGCAAAGCCTTTGTTCTGTTCGTGCACAGGTTCTCTATAGCTGCGCGGTGTGCAATGAAAGCTGGAACAGCTGTTTGTGCTGTCAGCAGAGTAAGGGTAAGTGAATATGCTGCACTTGATGCTTTAGTGCGTTAGCATCAGAACCCAGACGTGAGGAAAAGCTATCTGTCGGCGTCGATCTCTGAAGCTTCGCTTAGTGCTGCTTCAAACCACTCGGTCAACGCCACCTTTTTTCTTTATTTCCTGTTCAGCGTAAAGACAAATAAAGATAGCAAAAACTCACAACGACACTACAACAATAAAAGCGGCAGCTGAAATTGAGGCTACGCTGTGTTTCAAAACACGTTTTAGGTTAGCCAGTTCACTCAACACTGGCATTCATTCAGGTTTCTTGCTCTGAGCATTCTTTCTGGCGAGTGCCACTTTCGATGGAATACTCACTCGCTGATCGAGCATCCTTATCAGCGTGTCGTACAGCCATCCACGTTTATTACCTGTTAAGCCATCGTTCAGAGAAAAATGCCTCTTTGTTCCTTGGTCGGTGGACCGCTACATGTGCCGTAAAAAGGAAGCCACAAGCTACATTCTCCTTGACTGCTGTGACTTAGTATTTCTCTGGGGCATCTTGCAGCGGACTTTTAAAAAATACCTTCCCGTTACATGGTATTGTATACGGTTTTTACCTGTCGATTATGAAAGCGGTGTGCCATAGGACTTATTCATATAGCTCGGCGTCCACAGTGTGTAGAAAACTCGGCCATCACCGCAGCCTTTCGCCCGGCGTGTTAAACTGCCAGACTCTCTCGCTGTGCTTTGGATATCGTTGTTTTATCAACTTGCATCCGCTTCCGAACGCAAACGCACAGGGGTAATTGAACACCCCCCCCCCCCCCCCCCCCTACACCCACCGCCACCACCAAAGAAAGAAAAAGAAGGCACAAGGCAGCGTCGTCTGATTTGCAGGGATCAAGTCACACGGAACGCCGTGAAATTTGAACAACGCCGTTAGGTAAATGATGAAGAGGGCAGTGAAAGGAGGCAAGGAAAAAGATGTGCCCTTGTAGATGGCTGCAGCTTAATTTTACTACCTGCCGCCGTGGTAGCTGAGTGGTTATGGTGCTCGGCTTCTGACCCGAAAGACGCGGGTTCGATCCCGGCCGTGGCGGTTGAGTTTCTTTGGAGGAGAAATTCTAGAGGCCCGTGTACTGTGCGATGTCAGTGCACGTTAAAGAACCCCAGGTGGTCGAAATTTCCGGAGCCCTCCACTACGGCGTCTCTCATAGCCTTGGTCGCTTTGGGACGTTAAACCCCATAAACCAAACCAAACCAAACCTAATTTTACTACCTAGGGTTCTTCTAAGTGCTCTGGCATCGCGCATCACATGAGCGGTTGTTTTTGTTTTCATTTCGGGCACGCCCCAGCGGATCCGAAGGCCGTCTAGTTTCAGAAAGAGTGGTTTAGAAAATCTTGGAGGCTAATAAGACAAAGACGTTTGTCAGTAAATTCAGCGATACGTCAGGCAATGCAGCTGTCCGACTTCCTACGGTTCAATGCACGATCAGTAAGTGGGAAAATTATTTCGTGAATTTTGAAGATAACGCACTCGTGACAGGAAGGCGCTAAAAAAAATTCTAGTGGAAGAAATTAACATTGCTTAATAAGCTATCTTAACTTTCTGCCTCTGAGCAATGCGAGAAGACATGCACGTTTTCAGCAATACTCGTCTGATTTTTTAGTAAATTGTTCTTATGTGCACGGACAAAAACAGCTTTTAAAATTAATTTCCTCAAAAACTGCAGTTGTGGAGTTTTTGGGGCGTATACAAGACCCATTATGTCAGCAACTGTACAACCTAGCTCATTCATTTTTTTATTTCCCATTCTCTCTTCTTTTAACTGAATTAGAACGTTGATTTTGCAGCTAGTCTTTACGGTTTTGTGATTTTTTTTCCCAAGCCCTTTTTCTGCATTCATAAAATAAAACTCACCGAGTAGAAGACCTGCTGCTTAGATGGCTACAATTCCATTTCAAAACTTCGTATATGAATGCTCGTGCTGATGAAAAAGAATGCAGCTTTACATCTTTTCTTGTTTTCCTAATAACGGGTGAAACGCAACAAAAATTGACATTTTGGTATGTTCAAGGTCAAAGAGAAAAAACACATTTGCTTCAATTCTGTGGCCGAAAAAACATGCATTGTAATTTGTTTTGAGTAGCCAATAGCTGTGTTGTCAGTGCCAATAACAGTTTCACAATTATTTGCTTATCACTTCGCTTGTGTATCCAACCTGTGTGCTCTGTTCTGCACCTCTCTCAGTAAGCTACTTTCGAAGACGGTACACCGCACGCAATCTTATCACAATACAGCACCCAGGTGATATTCCAAATGCCTTGAGTTGTCACCGGGGGTATCAAAGGACGTAAACTCGAGTCATGTGTTCATCACCGAATGTGAGCGCCTTCGTCTTTCGGAGATGTGCCCTCGAAAGAAGGCATTCTTTGATGTGCAGTACCCGACTGTGTGGTTAAATGACCCGTAAGCATTTTGTGTTCGCCCGCGGCGACACCCTTTCAGAAGCTGGGGTAGTGCAGTTGCTGGAAAGCACTTTGTGGCGCGAATAACTGATTTCAGCGAGTGTTTAATGCACAAAACCTCAGTCGTGATCTCCCGCTTCTGTGAGCACACCAAGTGTCAAGATTATTCAAACACATACGCGACGGGCGTTGCTGTTGGTAGCAAGCGTTGTAGAAATTCGTGGCCCACACGGACTTACGCATGTTTTACAAGTCTCGAACATGAAATAAAACACAAATTTTAAAGTAACCACAAAGGAATTTTTTCTTTTAACCTTTCAATTTCATGAACACACCTCAGTAACGCTAGAAGATTTCTCAGCTTCAAAAATCGCATTCCAAGAGCCACACGGAGCAGATTCTAAACAGGCTTCTCATATAAACGACGGAACGCAGATACGACAGCAGGTGCGATATGAGCGCCAACATCGTAGAGCTCAATGACGACACTAACGGATCATTTAATATGACACATGTCCGTAGGCGCTTAAAGACACTAGTTGGCTTTAATTATTCACGTGCCTCGCTAAAATACGCAATGCTTCGTGACCTGTTGAAGATACCAACCTAAAAACCAATTTCAGCGATGTAATTGCCTTGCATGAAGCAAATGTACGTTTTTTTCAAAACCTTGCAGTCTCCTGTTTATTATTATTTTTTCGTTGCTGCAATCCTCGTCACTGGGACGCCATGCATATATCGACGCGGGTAACGATCAGAGCCCTTGGAAAACGTGCTTAGAGCACTTATAGAACACATTGGGTATAAGCTGCCGTCCTCCCCTCGAAGCATCGTTGAGAGAAAAACGTAGTAACGAGCCACTGATAGCACAGCTTCTGCGCAAGAAGCTGTTTGTTTATATATATATACATACTTACATAAACAAAGTGCTCTCCTCTATACTCAACCGCTCCTTTCTCCCCAGCTTCGTTAAACTTGTTACACTAGAGCCCATAGCAAATTATGGAGCATTAGAACACGCCTGCCTAGTTTCGAGGCAACTGCACCGTGAACACTCGGCTTCACCCCCCCCCCCCCCTCCCCCCTCCTCAGGTCTTCCCCCTCAAGCCTTTTTCTGCGCGCATGTACCGCCGGCATGTAGCCGAACCGCAACAAGCTCTGCGCTGGGTTTGACATGCAATTAGTGGGTAAGTGGTTGTTCGGGCTTCGTTCTTCCCTGCCTTCTAACTGCCTTTTTCATTTCTTTGTTGCTGGATAGCAGCGCTGCGTCCCCCTTTATATATATATATATATATATATATATATATATATATATATATATATATATATATATATATATATATATATATATATATATATATATATATATATATATATATATATATATATATATATATATACAGGTTGTGTGAAAGTGAAGGGCAGCGTGACCGGTGATGCGGTGAGAGATCGTTCCATATTTCCAGCCCGCGGCCGTATACAGGACGCTGACAGCGCAACCTGCTGTCCGCTCTTTCCCCTCCCCGTGGCGAGGTCCAAGCGTAGTGGTATAGACCAGATTTTTGAGCCTCTCCTGGGCGCGGCCATTTTGCACCGACTGGCGCGCCGCGGTGCGGGCGTTTCTTTGGGGACTGCGGGGCTGCGGCAGTTCCGCGGCCGCGCCTGCATATAGCCGCGCTTCGGGCGCTAAAAAAACATTGTCGAGCATACTTCCGCTGCGTGGCTGTGTTGCAGGAAGTATTTACGTTATCAAAGCGATAACATTGACGCGTTTTAATGACATTTAGTTTGACATTCAGGTTAATTGTGCCGGCGCGCTTAGAACGCGCTCGTGCTTATATCGAATTCCGTCTTGGTGCTCCACCGCAAAGAAACTTTTTATTCAATATCAAGAATTAGGTGTGCGGCTAGTATGCAGTTCCAATTCCCATGCACTCTTATTCCTTCCTGCCGGCCATAAAGCCCCCCCCCCCCCCCCCTTCCAAAAACGGCTTTCTTGTCGCCGCGCCAGTTTATCAACAAATTACCGCTGTGAGCTCAACTGAGTCGCAGCGCCAACAGAAAACAAATTTTGTCATGGTTTATGCAACCTTGTGCATAAAAACGTACTTTCGCTTAATTTATAAAAGCTTGAATAGATATGAGCAGCTAATCCAGCTTTCACTAATTCTGAGGTCCGAAGTCGCGTTATGTTATTCAGGAGCTCTCGCCGCGTGTGAGAGCGTTACGTAGGCGTTTGGCTAAGTGTGGAAAATGTAATGAAATCGCGCATATTTTCCTATGAATAATGTAGATACCGCACCGCTGCGGTGGCTCAGTGGTTACGGCTCTCTGCTCTGGCCCAAAAGACGCGGGTTCGATCCCGGCCGCGGCGGCCGAATTTCGAAGGAGGCGAAATTCTAGAGGCCCGTGTACTGTGCGATGTCAGTGCACGTTAAAGAACCCCAGGTGGTCGAAATTTCCGGAGCCCTTCACTACGGCGTCCCTCATAGCCTGAGTCGCTTTGGAACGTAAAACCTTAATAAACCAAACCAAGCTAAGGTAGATACCAACAGCAGAAAGATAATATAGATAAACCTTTACCCCCCAGATACCTCTGACATGTGTGCGGAAAAAGCAGCTGGATTCGGTAGCGGTCGTGCTTACAATCCTGTGCATGAAATGTGTTTAATGGGAACAAGAGCAAGCTCAGCGCAAGGATGCCGAACACGTACTAGTGATCGAAAACACGCGCTCCGTCGGGACAACCTTCAGTCTGCAGCTCGCCTATCCAGTTACTATTCCACTGAGTCAAATCAATAGATCTATATTCTGATGCATAAAATTATCATAGATGATATCGCACATAAAAGGCGACAACAAACGACACGACAGCGCAGAAATCTGCTTCGAAGTGCCGGTTTCCAGTCGGTACACTACCTGGTCGACTACCCTCGGATGTCACGTTAACGAGTAACTGCGCACAAGATAACCGCAGCACTGTCTGGAAGAGGGCAAATGTGAGTAGTGACGCACAGCACACACCCTCATACGTTAGCTGATGGAGCACAAAACGGCAGAAGCGAACCGTAAACATGCGTTCTATGCGCGGCGCCGGCGCGACCCGCAGTCCCTCGGGCCGCGCGCGCCGACAGATGGCGACTGGCGTAGAGAGTAGGCGCGCGTCCGCAGCCTGCGTGCGAGGGTAAAAAAATCTGGTCTATACACAGGGGGAACGGTACGCATTGCTGAGTGATTTTCAAAGCAGCAGCTGCAAAACCGTGTGTGAAGGAAGCAATGAAAAAAAAATAGAACGAAGGAAGCAGATACACTTGCTAGGACAGCTAGAAATCAATCGGGCAGCAAATCACGGAGGAAGAAGACGGGAGAGAACGAAGGGAGGGGTGAAAGAGAAGGAGAGGCTTGTCGAGTATCAAAATAGCTCATAAGAACAAGCGCCGTTATTCTTGCCCAAGAAAAGAAAACGACAGCATTATTACGTGCAGAAGAAAGGCAGGCGAAAAGAGTGATAGAAGAGAGAAGAAAGAGAGGAAAAAAAGCCAGGCCTTCAGGCGGCTAAGAGCTTGCCAAATCAAATAGAGCGGCGAACCGTGCGCCGGTGTGCTGGCGCTGGCCAAGTGTCTTTGCTCTCTTGGCTCCTGTTTTTAGTTTTCTTTTTTTTTTTACCTCACATGCGCGCGTAAGTGGGGCTAAACGCATCATTGCGGTACATTTCTTTCTCAAAAAAAAAAAAAGATAAGTTCATCTTCTATTGTGCAGCTTCATCTTCTTAAAAGCTCTAAAACGCACTTTGTGAGTGTATCCAGCCACCGACCTCCAGGAACGTAATAACCCTAATTCGTCCCAGCGAGCCTGCTCTGACCCGGTTTACTTAGCGGCTCTGGGCGCAATTTTTCTGCTCGCCACCATTTCATGCTGTAAAAAACTAAGGATACTTCCGCTGTTAAAAGAAAGAACGAAGAGAAAGAAAAAGAAACGGACTACAGTGGCAGAGTAAAAGCATCAGGCAGGAAAAAGAAAAACGAAAGTATGATTGAGAACTTTTTTTTTCCATGAGCTGCATGGTAGGAGAGGAAAAGCTGTCCATTTACATCAGAGTTATTTCCCTTTCTTTAAGGTAATAAAGAAGAGTACATATAATGGTTAGAAGCACTGTTGTGGTTCGAAATAAAATCATTGCTTAAATTTCGGCCTCACTTCACAAAAAAGAAAAGCGCGTCAACTACTTTTACATTCTATTTGAATGGTGACGTGCAAATTACGAGACTATAGACGTAAACAGCTACCTATGAGATTGTTATTTATTAGAACGGACACTTCATTTCAAGCGAACTAGATTGTTCCGTTTTTTCAGGCGTACCTCGTATAATCATATCCCACGTGGAGCTTTCTAAGATTAATAATTTATTATTTAATTGAATATTAATTTATGTGTTAATTGATCGATCTACCTATAAAAAAAAACACTTCACGCCCGTAAGCGCGAAATGCTAATAAGACATTTCGAACGTAATTCCAGCTTTAATCTAAACAGAAATGAGTAAAAAGGGAGGAAAATGTCCTTTCGTGCATTTCCTTTTATAAAAGGGAGTTTTATAGAGGATAGCTCTTTTTACTGCCATATAGCCTTATTCGAGTGTATACTCCCACACAGCTCAGCGGAGAGCGCTCAAGCCTGGTCCTTCGCGGATAATGGTTTCTGGGTTGGTTTCTTGGTGTTTAACGTCCCAAAGGAACTCAGGCTATGATGGACGCCGTAGTGGAGGGCTCCAGTAATTTCGACCACCTGGGGTTCTTTAACGTGCACTGACATCGCACAGCACACGGGCCTCTAGAATTTCGCCTTCATCGAAATTCAGCCGCCGCGGCCGGGATCGAACCCGCGTCTTTCGGGTCAGCAGCCGAGCGCCGTAACCACTGAGCCATCGCGGCGGGGGCCTTCGCGGATAATTAAAATTCAGTCATTTACAGTGAAGCATCAACGGTAAATACAGGCGTCCACCGCGTATCGACGTTGCACCTCTCAACTCCAAGAACGGGGCTTCCGTCAGCTCTGCGCGCTCGGAGGAGTGCAGGCTTTCGACGGCACGAGTGGAATATGCCGAAGGATAAGAGAAATTCCTAGCCTTTGTGATGAGAAGGATGCCATTGATGTCTACCAGCAGGCAGCGGATCTTTGTGGCAGGGGAGGCGTTTTTAGCTGTGACATGCTTATTCCATCCTTCCCATACTAACACCCTTTCCAGTTCACGCCCTCCTCCTTCTCACTGGGCTTTCCTCCTGAACAAAGAAGCAAGGATACGGCCCTGTCTTCAAATCCGACTCAGTGCATGAGAGTACCTTAGTATTGGGCGTATCACTTCTCTACAACTGCACGACTACAACTACAACTGCCATTGAACTACGCACGTGACAGTGCTGGGCCCACCCTTTGCGGCAGACAGGTATACAATTCAATAGGGAGAAAATAAGCATGAAACTGTGCTAGCTCGAGTTAAGTGATCAGGGGAGGGCACAGACAGTTTGAGTGGCAATCACACAATCGCGAAAGCAAGAAAGAACGTGATAAAGAAAAAAGAAAACTTGAAATGACCTCACTTGTCACGACTGCGAAAATATTCGTGCGAACGGTGCTTCGCAAAAGTGCGATCGAAAAAAAATATAACAGAAAAAAATTGAAATCCGACCATAGAAGTAGCAGTGGAAACGTCATCTGGGTGTAAAAAATGGCGAGTCATAAAGGCTCTCAAATCTCTGGCCATTACGAAGCGGCCTCCGAGAAAGCCTGCCCCCTTTCCTTTGGCCTTTTCAGGAGACGTTGTGGGGAGCCTGGGCCAGCACTGGCCACACAGCTGGGCTTCCCTTGGCCTCTCATTCAATGAGATAACACTGAGGCCACCGAGCAAAAGAATAAAATGAAAAGAAAGAAATAAACGAGCCAAAGCAGGAATGAATAAGTAATGGAATACGAAACTGAAGCAAAAACTGATCTATAAGTGACGAAAGCGCGGTAGAAGAATTCTGTATGGTGAAACCTTGGCCGATACCGAGGCCGTGTCTCCTCGGCGTTCCTCACAGACGTCTGCCGATGCGAGAGGTGAATTATTCTCGTGTAGACTAGGAGAAGTGGTAAGAGACTGTGGCGATCGATTCTTGTGCATATTTCGAAACGCACGAATACCTTATGAGCCTGCATTTCGAAAAGAGATTTGCACGACGTCTTGCAACATTCCGGGCCGCATATATCTGCGATTGCGCATGCAGTGATGAAATGGCTTGGAGGAAAAAATAGAAGCATTGCGACCCGAAAAGTAGAAAACGAGAAGCGATATCAGCGTATCAGAACGAATCTGTAATAAAAATAAATGTACTTCTTAGCAAAGAAGAAAGAACTCGAGGAAAAGCGATATTGATCAGTTCTTCCTCCCGCGAAGACAGCGCGTTTCAAATCTCTCGTCCATTTTTATGATATCGAACTTTTGCGTAATAGCGCTGCGGAAACCAGTAGAGATAATGGGCACCGTTGTTTCGGCTACCAAATATGCCACTTCATAAAGGTCCGAACACAATCATAAAAGGATGACTTAGTGTGGGAAGCACCTTATTTCTTCTTTTGGATCCTTTGTTTTTACTTTGTTGCTGGCTTCGCAGCCAGAAACAACAAATAATCTGCAGAAGCACTCCATGCGGGCCGCGTCTTCAGGTGAGTTATGCGCGGTAATTTAAATTTATCGCCTGAAATGTCAAGATAGCTACTGCGCACCGTTGGGCAGGATATACTCAACTAAAAATTCAAGTCAGGCTGATTTGGGGTTTGTTACATCTATTGGTAGGGAAATTACTGCTTCTTATGAATAACTATCAAATACAAAGTTTTCTATGGGCGGTTTGAAGAGGAATAGTCATCCTTTTCTAATATTCATTGTTTCGATATCAGCCGTTTTGCTATTGCAGTGTTCGAAATTGTCTAGAAACTTGACAAGAGAAAGAGGTTCTGTGGATGCGTTTGGTTTATTGGGGCATAAGCATCTAGGGATATCATGCGCTCTGGATGTCTTCTTACAGCTGGAGTCGCTTGAAATTCCACGTAACGAAAAAATACTATTTGGAGCACGAAAGAAAACCGATGGCAACAAATAAGGCAGTAGTTTCGCTGATGACAGCCATCAATAGATGAGATCAGCAGGAGTACCGTAACACCGACGAGGGAGTCACACCTCAAAAATATTTGCTAGAAATTATGCTGGTTTTAAAGAAAAAGAACGCACGTAAGCTTCTTTCCTTTCTTCCCCGAGTTTTCTATAGTTTCTAGTTTGGTCGGCATCATCTAACCTGCCATCAGATAAAGAAAACTCTCAGTGGAGATGCGAAGCTATTTGGAGACCCGCTAAGGCACTTTTCTGAGGATCTGAAATGGAGGAGTTTCTTTGCAAAGTAAGGAGAGTAAGGAGGCATCATGGGCTGGCCATTTCAAGTGCCGTACAGCCGGATCCACAAGCCTGCATAAAGGGCGCTTTGCTCTATACGTTTTTTTGAGAGCTTTCTGTTTTGTTTCTACCGAGCGTTTTAGCGGCAAACTGGATTTCGCGGTTATTCTGCTTACTGGACTGGCGAAGTGGTGTCCAAGGCAGTGAGGATCGCAAGAATCTCACCCAGAGGTGAAGTAACATAGGGCTCGTAATACACACGTGACATAATTGACTACGCGTCGTTTAGAGAAAACATTTTAGTCTTCTAGCTCCACCCGGTAGTTATAGCGCCCATTGGCAGTACTCAACTAAGGTGGAAACCAAGCGTCAGGAAAGGCATCTGGATATAGAACCTTTGCAAATAATGATGGGTCCTTTTTGCGATTCCGATAATCGTACGGCGTGTCCTGTAAGCGACGTGCATTCCCATGAGCTCCTGTGCGATGTGATGAATACGCCAGGGTTATCGCATCATGAGCGGAGTGCGATTAATGAAGCTAGATCGTATTTGTTTTAGGTCAGGGTACAACCCCGAAATGTAAGTGCCATGACAGGACGAAAATTAAACAAAGCAAGAGAACTGACGGAAGGGCAGAAAACCTACTCCACCAGTGGCAACCTAGAAGGAGAGAATGGACTGCAAATTATCCTGTCCAGAGAAATTGGGAAAAAAAGAAGAAGCTCGTTGAAGCAAAGTGCAAGGCTGTAAAAGAAAGCTAACACATGAGGTCAGCTCCTATACCCTAAAGAGTGGAAGAAGCAACGACGAAAAATAACTGTTCTGGAACACTGTGGATGAAGAATGAAGTACTAAGAACTGCTGGATGGATATTTAAGAGTTGTTGTCAGAGGCGTTCTCAATGCACATAACGCTTCCGAGCAAAAAAGGTATCTAGCGAGTGCACGGATAATGTGGCTACATGGAAAAGAACGCGGATGGAGAACGGATAATAGACTTCACATTTTCTTTTGACTTGGCCATCGCAAACTAAATCTTCAGCTCCACAAGAGAGCAGTTCATCTTTTACAAGAGTGGCGGCGGTTTGAAGCAAACGACTACCTTATATATCGCCACATGGACCTCAGAGAAGAGAAGCATAGCAAATCCATCCCCTGTGTGACCATGTGGCAGCACAGCGTAAGCTATTGCTTACGAAATTTCAAATCAAGAAGATTGGCACTAAATAGAAGGGAAAGAAGAAAATAATAAAAAAGGCAGTAAGGAAGATCAAGTAGTGCAAGCCGGAGGAGAAGAACCAGTTTGAATAACATTTGCTGCGAACACTATCTACAGAACCGCAAGACGCGCAGGAGTGGGAAAGAAAGGCAGGAGCTATCATGTGTGCCGAAAGGATACTTGCGGAGAAACTTTAGGGAAGCTTCGGGCAGGCAAGGAAAGTTGGTGGTCAGATGATCAGGCTTAATCAGCAGTTACAGCAAACAGACAGGCGAAGAAGAGGCAGGTTATAGCCTATCTGCAGCTCTATAACAAGGAGAAGAAGCAGCAAATAAGTTAACGCATGGCAATGAATGATGCATGAAGATATATAATCAAGTGAAGAAAAGAAGAGAAATCGTGGCAGCATAGGACGTCAACCACATCAAGCAGTTGAACCCGGTAAATGAAATAGTATTGAGAATCCCGGAAGAAAATTCATTGACGCGTAAGAAACACTTTAGAGAGCTGCTCGATGCGCAGAATTCACGGAGCTACTGTGAAGATGGATCACCGAAATTGGGACTAACTCAGGTGATCACGACAGGAACAAGCGTTGAAAATAATGGAAAACGGAAAGGCTGCTGGAAGCCTGGAATGCTTTGAGAACCGAGCGTGTTTGCCTGTTGTTTGACATCATGACTATTGATAACAAACAGGATGATGTGCCAGATGTAGGTGCGGAAAGGTTTTCAGCGCATTAAGTGGGGCTAGTTAGTTTTCCAAACTCTCATGTTGTCTCCTGCCTTCTGTACATCCAGTTTTTTGCGCTAGTTTTGATGTCAGATTGAAAGCTTAATTATTATAATAAATAGGGACAATGGAGATATCCAGACTTTCATTAATTACAGTTGTATAATGCAGATGCCACGCGAAATGAAGATACAGAAAGTAAAGGGTAATGAGAAAAGGCGGATAGGTCGGCGCTGGTACCCTGAAGATCTCCGAATTTCGGACACAAGACTGAGAGCATAGGTGAGCATCGGACGCCAACAATTCAGATTCATACCTGGGAAGTCGACAACAGATGCAATATTCTGCGGGATACAGTTAACAGAACCGCCCCGCAAGAGGGAGCAGGCACTTTAGATCGTGTTTGTAGATTTGGACGGGCTTTCATACAGCCCCAAGGAAAGATATATCGAGAAGTCTAAAAGGGCAGCACCGGGGTTCTTCGAAGTTACCATGTTCAAAATTAACCTATACGCCACTGAACTTTTCACAAAAATGCCGAACTGCGAACTTAAGGCCACCTTCTACCACATACTATGGGAGTGTCCTCATGCCCCCCTCCGGTAGGAACGAAAGACCAATGGGAGGCCTTACTACTGAGCTCTGATCCGGAGACAACTACAACTCGTCCGACTGGCCGAAGCCGCCGCCGAGAACCGGGTCTTTTCGGCCGTCGTCTAGGCGGGTAATCCTCTAGATATCCTCTTTCTGTTGGACATTAAAAATTTTCCTATCCTATTATACTCTACACAGCTCTATCGTTCCTGCTTATTCCCCTACCTTTGTCAGCCATGGGGTATTTTATTGCGGAGCAGATTGATTCTAAGGTTTGCTTTTTCTGTCACCACAGTTGATACGATTTCTACGAGGAACTCTGCATTTTCAACGTCAAAGAACGCCTCCCGCTCGTTAATTCCCTCTCCCGGCTTGCCTAAGAAATTTTTGGAGCTCGTATTAGTGCGTCCTATGCCTTTTACGAAATGGGTAATCGTTTTCAGTCGCTACTTCAGCCATTCAAAGTGCGTACGAGTGTTTCTGTGGTAATGTTTGTGGGATCATTGCAGCCTAACGTGAATATCATCCTTGGCCGCGGACTGAGCTTCAATTTCGGTTTGTTGTTTTCGCTGTTTTAAAATGGTGGCATGCGGTATTTTGAAAAATGGTTTGTTGTGGCGGAGAGGGGGGGGGGGGGGGGGAGGAAAGGTCGTGATGTGACTGTCAACTCAAAATCTTCGAAAAACGACCCGTGTAGGCCTTTACAGAAAATAATCTCATAGTGAAGTAAGTGAAGCTTATTCAGAAATGTATCGACAAGTAAGGACAAAAGTTAGCAGCTGCTTCAGCGAAACCGGAAGCTTTGAGATGACATTAGGACTGCGCCAGTGTTCTTCTTCAAACCCTTTCTTTTTCAGTGTAGTAATAGATGTGCTCGCGCGTCTGGTTAGAGAAGAAGTAACTTGCGTTATAGTGGACGCTGATGATATAGACCTGTGTATGAACCACCGCATCGCTACAACCACACAGATTAGAAAACAACGTATTTCGTTTTCGGCAGAGACTTAACGCGTACACTGTTATCCTCCTCTCTCCGTCAAACACACATACACTACCTACCAGCCTTGCTTTTCCCACCACTTTATGGCACTGCAAGCGGCAAGAGTTCACCCCTGCGTTGACAGCCTGAAATATACGCCGGCGCAGCGACCGACAGCTCGCCGCTCCTCTCCTCCGCGCGTATGCATCGATACCAGGGCGCGCAACCCCACGAAGGGACGAAAGAGCAGCAGGAGCAGCCATTCCGCAATCTAGCCACTCTCGGCGGCCAAGCGTGGCGCATTTAAAGCGCTTCTCTCGCTGCGTGTTTCACCTTTGGGGCCTACCAGGCCAGAGCCCCGTCGCCGCCGCACATACTCGCACGCTGGTTTCACCTTTCCCCCTCCTCATCAGCGCGCGTTCATTAGCTGCGGAACGTGAGCCCGCATCGGCGCGTTGGGCTCAGTGGCTACACGGTTACTGCGGCGGCGCTACAACACAGCGATTTCCCGTTCGCCTTATCAACCTTCGCCTCCTTTCATTTTGTTTGCCCCACAAGCGTCTCTCCCACCATCCCCTCCACTTTGCTACTGCGCGACGCGTCCCCAAGCGCCTCCTGGAATGCTCGACTCGGCGCTCGAGCGCGCATGCATGAAGTGTGCAACGAACGCGATGCTCAACTCACCAAGATGCACAAACGCATAGACACCCATGAGCACACGCACGAACGCGACCGCTATGTTTACGGGGACGCCCGGAAGCAGCGTTAATTTTTTCGGACGATGTGACGCCGTCGACACCTAGCGGCGAGGAAGGGGAGACCTGCCACGCGAAGTTTCGTCACGCTGTGCACTTGTAAATCAACCATTGCTTCGAGTTCAAAGGAGGTGAGCGCAGCGGGATGGTGGGGGGAGGGGGGGGGGGGGGGTAGTGCGTGAAACAGGGCTATCCGCTGCTCTTTGCACGAGTGCTTCTGTGCGTGCTCTGAGGCATCTCGTGTCGTTGTCCCGTTCCTTGCCTCTGCGCTCACTGGTGGGGAGGCCTAAACGTGACCTCGGAAATACGGCGCACTTCAGTCTTTAGTTTAGCGAGTTTTGTCTTTCTCTGGCTGCTCGCTGAGCTTGGCAGAAGTTCTTAGAACTCTTTTTCAAGTTCCCTCGGAAAAAATCTTCCCTTTCTTTGAGCTTAAGTGGATGTGGTTGCGTTTGAGGTTGCTATACTGGCTGAGCTACTGGCGCGACTATAGGCTTGCGTTTATTGGTCGGCAACTGCTGCGTCGTAGCAACCCTGAAGACAGTGAATTAAGATCCGTAATTCGTGGCATAGACCGCAGATGAAAATCGCTACACAGCGCTGTCTCCTTTTCTGCGTATCCTGTATGCGTTTTTACCTTCAGATTATGCATCAACGAGACACATTTTTCACATTTGCATGGGAGTTCTTACGCCTTAGTTGCCCTCTCTCATTTTTCGTATAGATGCCCAGAATAGTCTGACCAGCGTGCACCGTCCCCACAAAAATCGCAATTCATTATCATGAAAGTATTTCGTTTTATTGAATTTCTAGCAGTTGCAGACTGTACGTTTTCTTGGAAACTACCGCTGGCTCGCAGAAACGACGTAAATGTGATAATCTCTGGCAGCTTCGATTTATTGAAAAGCGATATAAACGTCGTAATCTTTGGCAGCTCAGATTTATTGAAATATATACGAACAACATTTTCATATTAAACTATAATGTCCTATGCTCTGAGATTAAAATCAGATGAAACGACGCCCTCCCTTTTATACGTAAGCGCCCTCAGATTATTTCATGAGACCGCTTTTGCGAATAAAGCTCGGTGCCGTCGTGATATCGCAGTAAACAGTGAGCGCGAAATTTATGACTGTGACCTAGCCTTGGACTGTGCTAATGATGAGTTGTCGCTTCGTGCTAAAAGACGAGATATTTAACTTATTTTGTGAATGCAAATTATATCAAAAGTGGCTTGCGTTTTCACGAAAAGAAAAGAAACCTTCACTCTCTCCAAGAGATCATGGTCCAAAGGAAAACAACCAGAAAAAATGTTTCGTGCAGCTGCGAAACTGAAAAAGAAAAAGGAAGGATTTATTTTTGTGTCAGTGCAAGGGCAGCATTTATGAGAAAAGCAAGCCAACGTCAGACGGTTAAGAAAATTAAGGGCGAAGTCACATGCTTCAAAGGAACCCGTGACGTGCAAGCGCCCTGGAATCATTAGGAAGAAGTCCTTCAAATTGATACATGTACGAGGAACTTCCTCACCGGTGTGTACTATATATATTTCATTGCTCTGGTGTCTGCTCTGCTCTTTTTGAACCAGTCGCATTCCTCCAGTATCGTAAGCAGCTGTTTCGGCACGTACGCAGCAGCGCAACTAAAAAGCAATGATCTTGCTTCAGATTCACTTGCGGTTAACTGCTCGCAGCTGCCAGTTGCAGGCGCTCAGAGGCCCGATTCCGAATTGCGTGTTCAAGAACCTCATGGTCATTTGTTATCACCTTGTTACTTTATTATGTTTTTCACAGTTGAAGAATCAACCCGTTCATCACCTTAGTTACATTTCAAAGGTTAGCAGCTAACGAAAAAAAAGTTTTCTTCAGCCTGTCATTTTTATGGTAGAACACAAGGCTTTGCTTCGCTTTACAGAGGGAACCATGGTGGTGCTTTGTACAATATTACCAGCTTGCTATGCCTCGCTGTCAACAAAGTGATTAAAACATGATATATATATATATATATATATATATATGTGGTGGTGGTTTATGGGGTTTAACGTCCCAAAGCGACTAAGGCTATGAGAGACACCGTAGTGGAGGGCTCCGGAAATTTCGACCACCTGGGGTTCTTTAACGTGCACTGACATCGCACAGTACACGGGCCTCTAGAATTTCTCCTCCGAAGAAATACTAGCCGCCGCGGCCGGGATCGAACCCGCGTCTTTTGGGTCAGCAGCCGAGCACCATAACCGCTGAGCCACCGCGGCGGCATATATATATATATGTATGTATGTATGTATGTATGTATGTATGTATGTATGTATGTATGTATGTATGTATGTATGTATGTATGTATGTATGTATGTATGTATGTATGTATGTATGTATGTATGTATGTATGTATGTATGTATGTATGTATGTATGTATGTATGTATGTATGTATGTATGTATGTATGTATGTATGTATGTATGTATGTATGTATGTATGTATGTATGTATGTATGTATGTATGTATGTATGTATGTATGTATAGCAATTAGTTGGAAACAGACCCCATAAACCTTGGTCCGAGTCAGACACGCTATCCGTAGTCCACGCGGGCACTTTTCTTTTATTGCATAGAAGTACAACAACACTCGACAGGTTTCTAGCCTTACTTAAAGGGGCCCAGAAACACAATCTTAGTTAACTGTTTTGCCTGTTGATTGCATACAGTGAGTTATAATGGTGCTAATAGCGTCGGTAATACCGCGTACATTCCGTTTTTTAATATTTTAATGTCCTCCCAAAAACAACTTCATGGCTCTGATGGTGTCGCCACACAGTGGCGGGTTTTTAGCAGCGGATATGACATCACCTGGCGCGAGCTTGATGACCGGACAAACAGTAAAAATATACTGTGAATAAATAGACACATTTTGTCACCTGTCTGCGTTTTATATTACATCAACAAACACAATTTGTTTGTCTTAGATAAAAGCCCTGCAATGCAAGTAAAATAAAAATACACCACCAGGGGCGCTCTGGCATGAAAACAACGCTGCCAGTCTCAGCAAGAACGAGTTAGAGAGCAGGCAACCATGGAGTACAAACTTCCGCGACGTGCTCTGGCTGGCTGTTTTGATTGGTTGCGCCAGGTGTCGTCATTGGGAGAGCGAAATAGGAGTGGGAAGCCCCGCCAAAATCGAGTTGAGGGCAGCGTTTTGTTTGCTTGTATTTTGAAATTTCTTCACTGAATAACTCCCGTTCCTGTGCATCGATTCCTGTAATTCTTTTTAAGTCAGCATGTGTGTGACATAAAGAACCCACCTGAAGTATAGCCGGTATTCCCCCAGGCAGTGTTTCGCAGCCCCTTTAACCAAACCGCGCAGGGAAGTGGTTAAAGTGTAGCTTTATATGTATGTCGGGTGGACATTCAAGGGATACGGAAGCAGTGTCCGTCTCTGCAAGAGGAGCCGCTGCTGCGACCCATTAACGCTATCGCACCATACCCTTAGAGGCGGGGCTTAAGTGTTCCTCAGATTTTTTTCCTTTACGCATCCACAAAGTTCATCCTAGCGTTCAGTCGTGATCGCGTTACATTCGGGTTTTTCTTTTAGCTACAACTGCACATTTCAAAGCATGCAGCAAGGTTGTTGGTATAGCGGGTATTTCAAAGAGAGTATATTTTATTTTTCAGCGCAGATCTTACTAAGCCGAGTGCTGTGCCGAGAAAATGGCTTGGAGAAGGTCGTTGCAACAAAACGAAGTGCGCATTTTTCATTTTAAGCAATTTACAACGGTAGCAGCTGTAAACCACGCCATTTCTGTTGAGTCGTTCGGTGCGACGCAGCGCTTACCAAGTGGCATGCCAGATACTGACGCATTTGAGACGCTGTAGAATCCCTATCGTTCACTGGAATTTCAGTATACAAAATTATCTGAATTTCACCAAATATGAGCTCTAAATTTTCAAACCGCCCTTGCGGTCACCAGAGCAATAAGTGATACATCCTGTTCTAGCAAAGGTGCGTTTCACGAAATCAAACCATGAGAAAAATAGATAAAAAAGTTCGTGAATCAAACGTGCCCCTTCTTACTAGCGGCTCACAAGTGTATCTTCCGGTACTGGTATCTCCACGAACATGGACTCACGACGTGACAGCTGTATAAGACAACCCATTAGCTTTTGGGGCAGTTAGAAAAAAAAAACAAAACATGGAAATGAACTGTGGTCCTAGAGGCTCGCGGGTGGACGCAATCAGGCGAACAATAGCGGCTGTCTGCTCTCCCACCGTGACCGGAGCAAATCCTATTACCATGCCTGCGCAAGCTAAGCCCTGACAACAGAGCCCTGAGGGTTTGAGCTCGGCGCATAGGTCGCCCTAAGATGGGATGCCCTCGACATTCAGGCTTCCTGGGTACAAAACAATCTAGACTGGGAAAATGAAAACTCCAAAAGAACGCGATGCTGAGGCGTCAGCTGGGCACTGTCGATCGGCCACCCGCATCCATCCATACAGTGTCCATCTATATTCAACAGTAGAGATCTTAATTTGAACTGCGATAACAAGTTCTCTTCCCTCATCTATACATGAAAGTATGGTAGTGTTTATGTTGTTCCTCTACCCCGGCTTGTTAAATTTGCAAAAAAAAGTAAGCACTTTTTTTATGAAACTCTAGCACCCTATATTGGAGTTTAAAAATAGTTGCTAACAGTGTTTAAAAAGTGTTTGATAAATTCAGAGGGGTGAAGCGATGAGTGAAAATAATTTCAGCTGTTTAAATACGCTGATATCTGTATTGCTACTACTTGACTTCCTCAACGAAGTGAAAACGATAACAATGTGCCCCCCCACCTCCCCCTCTCCCCCATGTAAGCCTCGTTGATACATTGCACGGAGCACCATCTTTATTGGCCTTGCCAACCATGATTACGTTCGTATCGTCTAGTAGGTGGATGCGGTATTTCAGGTTAGGGCGTACTACATCAACAATGGAAAGCAAAGAATGCATAAACATCTAAGGAAGGCCTTCGCTGAGCCACAGGCTGGACCTTTGCATTATACACCTCGTTCCATTCACACAACTGACTAAATCCAACTCTCCATTTCTCTTCTTTTTTACTCTGTTTATTGCCTTCCCCATAAGCAAAACAGCCAAGCAGGCATTGATTGATCAACCTCCTCAACTTTTACTTCCATTGTCTTTCTCTCTTCGTCTTTCTTTCGTTGAGCTATTTTGTAAAAAAAAAGTATTTTGTAACCTCTGTGAATTACGCATCCGGACAAGTTGGCGGATTTAGAGTCAATGAAAATAGATAACTAAAAGCTGGAAAACGCTTTGATTAGAAAAGATAACATAAGTCTGTATATTTCACCTTCAAGGCAGATCTGCCAGCGATACCAAAAAAAAAAGAGACGTTGCTTTTTATTTCGAGCGCAAAATTTTAGAGTGAGTCTGGTAATTCTTCGTCGCGTTCATTACCCCATTGAAAAGAGTCATTATAATGGAACAAAGTAGCAGCACACAGTGCGCCTCGTCAGTCGCCTAAGTGTCCCGAGAGACCTACAGCCGGCCGTTGAAGGGTATGCGCGTGTGGCGTTCCTCGGGAGGTCGGCCCGTGAAAACTCCAGCGTTGAAAAGGCAAACCGGCTATAATTGGCTGCTGCGCGCCGTTGATTTATGCTTCCCGTCGTCTCTTCGTCCACTCGTGCCAGATATTCCTCGGCCCTGGTCACCCGGGGTTCCTCGTCGTAGTTGCCTGCGGGGGCTCGTAAAAGCGTATTGCCAGCAATTTACACAGCGCCTGCGAAGACTCCGCGATGGCAGAGGCGTTCGCGCATGGGTCGGAAAGACAAGAGGGTGCTTTAGAGCGCTTCGCCCCATCGCCCGTCCAACCCGCTGTCTCTGCATCGCGTCACAGCGTACGCTGGAGGGAGAGGCAATGAATGGACTCGGTGGGGACTAACGGGTTATCGACCCGCAGACGGGCTGAGCTGAAGCTCATTGGGTCTGGCATGCGCTTCTCATAGCTGTGAAACGTAAACCTCTGCACGTAAAGATAGCACCATCACATGCGTAAAAAAATGTTTGCTCCGGGACTCGTTAAACAACTACCCGATATCATCGGCGTTCAGTACAACTCGATTACCTTCTTGTTATCTTTAACGGCTGTCTGTTCCTGGTGTGTATAGTATCTGCTCATCGGCCCTTCGCTGGTATTTTTCGGGGTTTTCCCGGAACAAATGAATTTGTAAGTTCTTGACCCTTTTTTGAGCTGAACGAAGCAATTCATTACTCTTTAATAACCTACCTTTGCAATTTGAACATCAGTAATGACAAACTGGAACACGGTAATGGAGCAAACTTTGCCATTCATGAATCAATTCCAGTTCCACGACTGCGACACATTTATAACTACTTGGCCTTAAAGTTCAACTCCATAGGGGATAGCATAATTCAACACAGACACTTGAAGACACACACAGTAAAAATAAATTTTATGCGTTAAATTCATTACGCCGTCACATATGCCTAGCTGAAGAAAAAAAGAATTTCATCGTACCCGCCATGTCACGCATGTTCAGTGTTTGTCTTTGTTAGCGCTCCATCTCATTGCTTTAAAGCAATTCATTTTTAGTCACGAAGTTGTTTTCTAATCTTTCTAAAAGGCAAAATATTAGAATTGGACCAAACAGCTCATATCTGAAATTTCGTAGTACTATGTTCATAAACTAACTGGGAACTTGTTTTCCAGGTTTCTTCATGGTCTACCGAGTAGAAATGTTAAAAATGAAGTATTCTCACGTGACGGTGGCGCGCGACGTGTCGCCGACAGTGCCCAAAAACGTAGTTTCCAAATCGGATAAAAATGACAGACAGGTATATCGGAGTTTATTTTTGGTATTCCTGCAGCCTGATGGCTGCACAGAAATTCACCAAACTCGCGAGAACAAAAACCGTATCACGCAATAGGAAAAAGCCCTGTGTCCCAGAAAAGCCGATGTCGGCGTTGCCGTCAGCGAGGACAAAAAAGCAGGATGTTAGTATTTCTAAAATGGCAGTTTTCCTATAATGATAGACTGACTAGGCAATTCTTTTTGAGCCAACCTTCTTGTCGCTCATGATCGAATAGTTAAGTTTTGGTTAGGCTTTGTAACGCTATAATAATAAGAATGTGTCATCTCTGAAAATTTTATCCCAGCCGGCGTAGCGTTTAAGAATATGACCCTTCAGTTCCGCATCCGTCCTAAAAAACAGTGTGCTATTGACGTCATTTGGTGACACATGCACACCACAAAATAACGCGGTTGACTGGCATTCGTGGTCTGTTTCATTGACATTGAGCGCTGAGGTAACGCTTAGATAAATTCCCTGCAGAGAGCTTATCTATAGTCTGAAGTGCGCTTCAGCTTTTTCGATATACAGGGCGCTTACAAGATTTAAGGAATGCTAGGCCGCACTCCGCAGATATACGTAGGAAAGGCTACAGTTTGTGCAGAGGTATACTTTAGTGTACTCTGAACTGGTCGCACGTACGGCTAGCCCAATTTGCACCTGTAATAGAAGACGCGCTCACGAATTCTGCTTGTGTCCTAACAGAATACAGCGGTCACCTTTATATTTATTGCGAACACTATGTAACGCCTTCAGCGCTCAATATTGCCTTCTCGCTTTAAATCTGCACGCTTCTATTGAATTTGGTTACGCCTTAAACTCCTCGCTTGTAGCCACAAAATACCAAAAGAAAATTCTTACTTGGAATAACAATATTTCTACTAGCCCCGTGCGTGGCACGATTGCAATGTAGATTGTGTGGATTTGTTTTTAAAAATTCTTTCAATGCTTTTCAGCGCTTCAACGTTTGCTCTTATTTTTAAAGCCTTTTTCTGGGCTCGCTGAGTGGCTTAACTTTGGAGAAAGAAAAATTGCGGGGAAAGCCCTTTATCCCTTGTAACATTCGGTGTTCGTGCAATGCTCAAGAACCTGGTGCTTTTAGTGTGGACTGAGAGCTCAGTGGTGCTGTCTTGGGTAGAGAACACTTCATATGCAGGTAAAGAGGAAGAAGGGAAAATTCAGTCAGTTTTCTGCAGGAGAAAATGCTAGAGCTCAATGTTTGCGAGATATTTCGCTAGGATAGGACATTTGTAGCCGGAAGAGAGAACTCTTTACTTTGTCGTCTAAATATTTAATTCGTGGAATGCGAGGGAAATACTGGCAGTCTAGAGTGTGCCGAAATTGTGCTAGTGGATGCAGAAAAATGCGCTCCCGCTAAGTGCGCTAGGTGATGCGTGAGTGGAATGGGATTCAACTCGCCATTTTTGCAGGTTGTTTGCATAGCACACAGCCACTGGACCGTACGTTAGCTTTTTGAAGTATCAAGCGGATTTCTCCTTGGACACAGTTACTAAGGGAGAAAATTGAAATTTTCCTTATTCATAGTACCTCGGAAGGGGGTTATGAAACTATTTTTTTTTTCTTTTTCAACTGGGGCTTAGAAGCTTCCTCGACTTACAAAACCACGGTATCGCGGTAAGGTTTTGAAACTAGAAATCCAATAGAGTTGCCTGGGTCAGAACGTGGACCGTAAACTGGCGAAATGTAGCGTCGGATTACACGCGGACAGAAAAAGAGAAAAAAAAAAAAAACTGGCCGGTAGAGAGCGAATACATTTCTGCATACTGAAATTAAAGCGAAACACTGTAAGTCATAACTTAAAAGTGAGCTCGATAGAGAGCTACTGCACGCGAAAAAAAGAGACCCCAAACTCGGTACAGGCGTGTAATAAATGATGGACAATGCGTGGATGAAGCGACACTCTTTTGAGTACGCCCCAAAGCCAGGAGGATGTCAGGGACTGCGCAGAACGCCATTAAAATCAGGGTCTCCTTTGCACCTTTTTTTTTTTGCGCGCGGAACTACATTAGTAGAGTGCGTAACAACCATGCGTGATCTTGTACCACCAAGTGCCTTTGTTGTGGAATAAAAAGGGGTAGGAAGAGCACTTTTCTCCCTCACCTTTTCGCCCACCTTGTTCTGCGCACTTCAACCACGTTGTTAAATTGACTTGGTTTCTGAGGTTGCTCCGGAAAATCTTTGACCAACTGTGGTGCGTTAACGTGCTGTAGCTTCACACAGCACATGGACATTGTTGCATTTTGCCTCCATCGAAATGTGGAATCATCGATCGCATTTGGAACAGCCGAATGCAAAAGTCAAGGGGCCACTGCAGCGGGTACATTGGGAAATTAGTGGACGAATGGGCAACGTGAACTTTGTCCGGGGCCACATACCTTAATCCTCCTCATCATCATCATTTATTAGACCCTTAAAGGCCCCTGGGAGGGGGTATTACATAAGGGGGGGGGGGGGGGGGGGGAGTAGTACATTCATCATGACTCACATTGGTGGGGAAAAAAAGAATTAAAAAAAAGAACAAACAAGAAAACACACACACAACAAAAGCGTAAAGAGAAATAAAGTCACGAAAGGAAATGAAACCATTTATACAGCAAGATAACACATCAGACGTTCTTTAAACCTTTCTGGATCGCTTTCAATGACAACCGATTCTGGAAGCCCATTCCAGTCTTGAATAGCGGCTGGCAAAAAAGATTTGTTAAAGGCATTAGTTGATCCGTGTAAACGTCGGATGCTCATGGAGTTGAATAAACGGGATGACGTGCGCACAGGAGGGACTAGAAGGGACTCGCGTAGGTTAGGAAAATTGTGATATAATTTGTGCAATAAACATAAGCGAGAAACTTTGCGTCTAAGGGCTAGTGGGCTGATAGCGATGGATGACTTGATAGCGGTAATGCTGTGGTGAAAATCGTAATCTGAAGTAATGAAGCGTGCCGCACGATTCTGAATGGATTCAATGGTGTTAATTAAGTAAGCCTGGTGAGGAGACCAAATTGCTGATGCGTACTCAAGTTTAGTGCGAATGAAAGTCTCGTATGCTAGTTTACGGATTGATTGCGGAGACAGTGAAAGTGACCTTCTAAAAAAACCCAATGTTTTTGATGTATCAGCAACGAGTTGAGTGATGTGTTTTTCCCACGTCAGTTTGCTGCTGATTGTGACACCTAAGTACTTATATGATTCAACCTGCGAGAGGATAGTTGATTGAAGAGAATAAGGATACGTAATATTGGAATGCTTGCGTGAAATTTGCATAAATTTGCATTTAGTGATGTTCAGCTCCATCAACCATTCGGAACACCAATTATCTATTTTTTGTAGGTCATTTTGTAGGATAATCTGGTCGTCGTGAGAGGAAATGCGACGATATAACACACAGTCGTCAGCGAATAGACGAATGGACGAAGATATGCCGGATGGGAGATCATTGATAAATATGAGAAAGAGCAGGGGCCCAAGCACAGAACCCTGCGGCACGCCTGAAATCACTTCATGAGTTGCTGAATGATAACCGCCGATGACGGTATATTGAAACCGGTTAGTGAGGAAACAGTTAATCCATGACAGTGTGAGGGGATCAATATTGAGGCAAGAAAGTTTTGACATAAGACGTCGGTGCGGGACGCGATCGAACGCTTTTGAAAAGTCTAAAAATATGACATCGGTTTGAAATAATGATTCCAAATGCAAATGAAGGTCAGTAGTGAATTCAAAAAGTTGTGTCTCGCATGAAAGACCGGGGCGGAGTATCCTCAGTGATCCTCAGTGATATTCTTGCCTGTTTGTCCATTCGCAGGCACGAACTTTGGCGCAGAAGGTGACTTATATTGACGTCATAGTTACTAGTGACTAATGAGAGTGGACGAAAGACTGAAGCTGGAAAGTAATATTTTGAGAATTCAACTCTCGTCTGATATTCTTTACACGCCCTGCATACCTACCACTTTTGTGTCGAAATTCGAAAAACTAGTTCCAGCCGTCTGGTAAAGCAATGCCGACATCTCGTTGACAAACATTTTTCATGACACCGGTGGACGAAGCGGTGGCCTAGACTTCACATAGTACTCCATAGAAAAATTAACTCTTTGGTAACGTAGAGTGTACTAGAAATCAATGTTTTTTTAGACACAAATAGAAATTCGTCGTAATAGTTCGGTTACAGAGAAACTTTGGGGCACACGCGTTCCACAGAAGTGGTGTCTGACTCCGCACTGCAGTATTGCAGCTTCTACACATACAATGTGCAAGGATACCTTATTCGAAGGCGCTTACTACGCCAGCGAAATTTTCTCACGAGTGAAGCTACAAAAATATATAACTGAGAGCGCAAATTTGCCGGAAAGCAATTTTTTTTTCCTTCGAGAAGTTTGAAACCTTTTCAGTCTAACGAGATCTAATCTCTTTGGTCTTCTTGAACTCCGAAACTTCGTTAAAAAACTTGCCGTACAAGACACACTTCCAATTTAGGCTACCATTGAACAAAGGTACCCAGTAACCTGTTTCAGCAAAACGTGACTCGCCTTTGGCTTTAAGTGCGATGTATCTAGCTGCGTAAGAACAAGCCTCCGGGCTCTCAGTGTGAGCCTTTGTGCGTTTTAGGTACATTTTGCGAAGACTTGTGCATGGAACATGGTTTTTCTAAGAACATACTTTCTAGAGTTACTGATTTAAGGCCAAAAATAAAAGGAGCGTCAGTAAGCTTTATTGCAGTTTTTCTAAGAACATACTTTCTAGAGTTACTGATTTAAGGCCAAAAATAAAAGGAGCGTCAGTAAGCTTTACTGCACACAACAAAGTCTGATAGCACGCACTTTGTTAACTCGGTGAAAGAGAGAGAAATTTAATTATCGAAACACAACAAATCTTACAGTAGTTATTTTAAAAGACGTTAACTCAGGTGTGCTTATGATAACAAATCTTAATTTTCTTCACGGCGCAGCACTTTTAGATACTTGCCCGGCGGCACCGGGAGTCGAACCCCGCAATTCCCGCGTGAAAGGCGGATGCTCAAATCACCGCTGCAGTAGAACGCCTGAAATGTATTGGTTCAACAGTGAATCAAACACATTGTCCATCTCTTAACGAGTAGATCACCTTGTTGTCTTTGTCACTGGAAGAAAAATACTCTATAAAAAAAGTGAAAACAAAACGTTTCTTCCAACAAAAACTTGGTTGGAAACGTGAAGGTAAACACCACAAGGTTTGGTCTTGCTCTCCAGTGTGAGTTCTAGAGTTTCGCGGTGCATCATGTCCGGTGTCTCAGATTAGGGCGGGCTGCTAGTAAATGGTTACGTGGCTGAAAGAAGCGACAGTATTTCCAGCGCCTTCGTCCTCAGAGCAGAAAGGATGGCTGCAGTGAAAACATGCTTCCTATGCCAAGGTAACGCTCCTCACTTGGCAGCCCACAGATGCACGTTTTGGGGAGCTCAGAACAGGCCGCTTAGATTAAACGGAGCACAAGGAAGAAAATACCCTTTCTTCGTAGCATTATTGGGGTGAATGACATTTCCGGATAGCTTAAATGCCGAGAGAGCGTTTGTTTTGTTCCGGCGATGTTTTCCAGTAGTCGAGAACCGTCGTAATCACACTTCTATCTGCCCAAGTAAACTGGTTTCTCGGAATAAGCATATACTCTTCCCTCCCCCTATGCCTATACCGTCTTCCCACTCTTCCCCCACAAAGTCCACAGGAAATAGACGCAGCGAAGCGAAGAAAAAGTCATTACAATGTAGCGTAGTTCTCCCTCACTGCGCTCAAAGAACAACTTCTGAAAGACTACGCCTTTACCGAGAACTGAGTGAGGCCATTCCGTTCGATGAAAGGTAATTTTAGGCATCGGTTTCGTAAACAAGAAACAGTCAGATGATAAGAAAATACGCCCACGAATTGGGCCATCGCAAGTGTTTGCGCAGCTCGCCATGTGCCGATGCGTATTACCTGAGTTTACCGAAGAAGATTGTTATGCTCCTCGTTTCAGCGCTGCGGAGTTTATAGTGACCGTGTTATTGACCAGACAGCGGCAGTGAAGCGTGTCGGAGAAGGGAACAAGAAAAAAAAGGAAAGACACTAAAATACGGGACGGCGTATGGCGCTATCGTTTCACGCTAACCACGGAAAGTAGGTCAGTTCAAGTGTGACGAGAATGACCGTGCGCTCCAGTTTTGGTGTTTTCCATTTCGCCGCGCGCGAACCACTGTGACATACTGTAACCTGTAATAACCGCGAGCTCTCGGCTAGGCGCTCGAAATGGCTGCGCTGTGTCGCTATATGGAGAGTCTTCACGTTACCGACCTTTTCAGTGGAGCCGCCTGCATCCGCTGATAGGCAGAACTACGTTATTTGTTCGGTGGTCGCCGAGGCCTTACATTCGCATTGTATTAAATGTACTGCTTGCTCGCACTTTTGCATTTTGTGAAAGAAGGCATGACTCGCCATGGGTTTGAAAACGCCTTTTGTACAGGCGACGTAGGCTACTTCATATGTGTCATGTATGTTGCTGTGGTTTCAGAGAACACGTCTCGCGAGTCAGAAAATTGGATGCAAAGCATTTCTCAGTAAAGGGAACAGTCACCTAAGCTTATTTTATTACCTTAAAGACCCCTAACAACCCCGAACAGGGTTTTAACGTAATAAATTGAGATGATTGGAATGAAATAGGTTTTGCATCAACTTGACTCGTTTTACGCAGGCACCCGGTGGCATGAGGAAGAGGATTGAATGGTAGTACTATGGCCTGCACGCCTGCACCCAAATCTCCCCGCGTGTCGCTGCTTCTAGAACGGATCAGGGCAGTAGTCACAAGGCTGGTTTTGATCATTGTGTTCATGTTCTTGTATCTCGCATGACTGGTGCACGCTCGGTGACGCCTTACTGTTTCCTCCCAGGCTAAGGCAGGTATGGTGGCTCATCACGGCTGGAGAGGACCAAGCTAAATTCGCCCGTAACTATCTATGCGACCACTGCTATCACGGTCAGTGTTAAATTGCTTTTAAATACAGGTCTCACTCAGCAATAAGTCCTTGACACAGGTTGAGGACTGGTTCGTGAAGTGTTGTGGTTGTTGGCTTCTATTTACGAAAATTGCAGGGCACACATATAAAAAGTTTTTTAGACAGTGTATAAACTGTCTATAGACTCCTGTCCATAAAGTCTATAGACTCTCTAAGGACAAATCCTAGAGAATACTCAATAGGTAATACAAATACTTTAGACAGTCTATAGACAATCGATAGATTTATGGCCATCCTCTTTTAGTAGACTTTTGTCTATAGACTAGGAAAAAACAGGAAGAGTATCTACAGGAAGGCAGTAGAGTCTATAGGAAGTCTGCGGACTGTCTATAGACCATATTTACAAGAGGTACTCCGCAAAAACAGGGGACGAACCACAGGGCAGTTGGCACTTGTCTCTGTTATGAAAAAGCGAGGAACCCCCACGCTTCGCTGCTTTTTGTGAGTCACCCGTCGGGCGTGCACTGAATGTCGAAAGGCTCCGAGGTAAAACATACGAAGCACTTGACGCATGTGCACTCTGCGAGCGCACACGGCTACAACGACGAGAGGGAAGCGGTCGTAAAAGACTGACATGGTCGGCAGAGAAGTTTTCGAACCAAGCCACGTCCCACCACAGCGGTCGCTTCGCAGCAGAGCAGGGTCCGAATTTATGCCACCAGCACGTTTCACTTGTAGGGACGTGGAAGGCGTCAAGGGTCGCGAAGGGCGGTGTCGCGCTGAAACGGCGTGATAGCAGCATAGGACGCAATCGGTGGAAAGGTGTGTCCGCTCTCTTCTCTCTTGCTCCCTCTCTGCGTTCTTCTGTTTGTTTGTTTTGATTCATAGGGAGAATGACGCGCAGCTTCGCAATCAAGCACCAAAATGGCATCGACTTCAATTCCGCTGGTTGCGTTTTTTCAGCACATGCCTAAATTTTTGTTTACTGGTCAGGAGCATCTATTGATTCCTAACAAAATATTCTCACCTTTCCAAATGGTTAGTTAAGTAATTTCTGTCAGGCCTTCAAAGGTTGACATAGTGACTTCACACGTGGTTTTAGTAGTGCTTCTGTTTGACTCTGGCCGCTAAAGCAGTTACTGAGCTGTTAATAAATGAAGCAAGCAGGAAAGCATAAATCCAACGATATTACATTGAATAATACTAAAAAATTATAAAATAACAATAAATCGTTTCTATGAGCCGGAAAGACTTGCTCTATTTGACCTTGTTGACATCGACTCCTCTCTGCCAGTTGCCGCATGACATTGGTAAAGTCCTGCCCTCAGTGTAACGTTTGAGCGTTATCGTGCCTCCATCGTCCTCGAAGGATAAAGAGCCGAAGTGTCTTAGGCACATTACAAGACATTCGCTTTCCAGCTGTACTCTCGTTAAAGACGGCAGTGACCCTCGGTGCTTCCGTCAAAGACCTTTGGTAAACCTTCTCGGCAGCTCGCTGGTTGCCGTGCTATAGCAGGGGTGCGCGATTAAACGCCGCGCACTCATTAATCACCGCAGAGAGCACGGTGACGGTTTGACAGCCATTAATTACGACCGAAGAGCGAGGGAAAGCGCAAATTCACGCGTGCGTATTGTGCGCGCTTGAGGCAACGGGATTCGATACAAGTTCATTCGCGCGACTGCGCGGTGCAAAGCGCTTACGGCTGTGTCACTCCTTTCTCCGTCCGTGTGGCGAAGCTATTCGCGCTCTTTGAATGTAACAGAGTGTTTCTGGAATGCTTTGCAATTCAGAGCGTGTGTAAAAAATGTAGAACACGAAAATGTGAGCTAAATTAAGCCCCTGGGATCCATAGGGTGTTTCACTCAAGGAGTTGTATTACTTTTAGTCTCCTCACTTACTGAGAGTGTGTAGCCGACTGTAAGGAAAACCTGTATTGTTTTTTTTTTTAGTATTCCTAAAACGTGGCTACCCTCGGCGCTCTGACCCAACAAATACTGGCTATTTCGACGACTTAAATGCACTCGTGAATTTGCTTTGCCTGCAAGCATCTTGAAAGCGCATGTATTTTGGCACGATGTAGCCATAATTTGTTGAGCCACAGCGCCGAGGGAAACCGCGTTTTCGAAACTTTAGTAATTGATATAGACACTACTTGCGGTGGGCTACACACCCCTCAATAATTCAGGAGCCTAACAGGACCAGTTAAAAACATCATTTATTCAAAATTATTTACACAGCCTACTGTTCTCACGTCTTAGCTGTATTCTGGTGCACTTAACGGCTAACAATGCGGTGCCAAAAAAGTGCACTTTTAATTTAAAAGCAAATTTGATAATTTGCAGAGCATCTTAGGTGAAACACCTGGTATAAAGCGATTAAAATGTGACTGCGGCTTACACTTTTCTGAGAATGTTCATAAAGTCGCTTACAACTATGAACATCTATTATTTTGTGAGCATTCTCGCGAACAGGTAAAGCTGGTGAACATACAGCGGCGTTAAGTCGACGGCATTCTTATATGCAAAGCAGCAAGGTTGTATGGCACAACGGTAAAACATCCCTGTCTGCCCCAGGTACTACACTAGACGAGAATTCACGCTTCGTCACGAAGCCTCGTCTCGGAAAAACGCCGCTGCGGCAGCTCTTCCCAGGATCATCGTCTTGCCAGTTTCCGCTCCGGACGGCTGCGTTTCAGATAACCACGACAGCTCAGCCGTGTCCGATCGTACCATGGGAAAGCAGCGACAGCGGTTGCTTGATGCGCCTACTCCGCTCAAGGCTGGGAAGCGTATGATCTAAATGCACAGTGGAGCCTATGTTCAATTCATTCATTCATTCATTCATTCATTCATTCATTCATTCATTCATTCATTCATTCATTCATTCATTCATTCATTCATTCATTCATTCAGTTTTTGTCACTTCGCACTGAGAAAAATGCCGACCTGCCAACGCCGGCAGGTGGCGTTTCACTCTGCTACCACCTGCCATGATTGTTAGTACCGTGTTACGCCGACAACGCCTACGCCGCCGCCAACGATGACGACGATTACGACGTAGAATCTACGAACAATCGTCTAAGAGCTGCGCTCTAAAGGAAGAATGTTTTTCACTCAAGCTGTACATTGGGGCGCAGAACATCAGAGATCATGCACATTTCCTAGTACGCCTGCGAAGCAGATACCAATTGGTAAAGCATTCTCCAGAGACTTAATTTTTAGTAGTTTTCATAGGCAAAGAAAAGTTGCTGCAGTGCGAATCCACGGATGCCTGATTGCTATTAACCTCCGTGCGACTTGGGAGTTTGCGGACCGAAGATACAATCTCTGCGTTGAAGGGAAAGGCAGAAGTGAAGCGGCGAGTTTGGATTTTGGCTGTGAATACCGGCTGCTACTGAAATGAGCAGTTTTTCTTCTTCTGAAGAGCTCCTACAAACCAATTATATGTCTGCGTTTTTATTTCTGTGTTTCATGGCTGACTATTGGAGGTAAGGACATAAAGAAAGGCGACCCTATCTGCGTGCTTCCCGCTTGCATTTCTTGGCAGGCTCGTAGCGTTATGCGCTGCTGTTTAAAGATAGCAAAAAAACCTGTTCTTTAAACCGCCATTTATTTTTCGGAGTTAAATGATATAGCAGGGAAGAAAATCTTTTGGAAGAAGCACGTCAAAGGCGTCTATCGCAGTAGTTGTCACTTTCCAGTAATCCGCGGAGTACTCCTGCCTAATTGCGAAAATATTCCTAATTGTCCGTTCTGGATCGTTTCACTTCGTTGCGTGCATTGAAAGAGAAGATCATGCACTTCGCTGAACTCTACTCTGTCTTGCGAAGCAGTCTAACATTTCCCCCACTCACACACCTGCATTATATTTACCGTTATTTCTACCGATGTGTAACCGCACGGTTTGGTCCTGTAACCTAGCGAGCTGAATACGCATCATCCCTCCTGAAATATTCGTAACGCAATAACCAAAATCAGTTTCATCACAACCCTCGCATACCGGCTGCGCAGATTTCGGAGGCCGATTTTTCGCAGCAACAAGAATACCTTCGCACATTTGAAAGAGTGTTTTTTTTTAAATCCGGTTGTTGTTGGCACAGTGCGTCATATTTCACCCTTGCCTAGAGTATCCTAGTTGTTCGCAAAGGTAATTCTATATACAGCCAGGGTTACGCACTGCATTCGCGCTAAGCCTATTCCATAGGCGAGCACCCGCACGCAATGTATCCATAACAAAATTGCATGACGACTTGGGCGCATGCGCCGTACGGTTGTGTAAAGAAGTGTAGCTTAAAGCCTGGAGGCCAACTTTAAGCATCCAACCGAGTTCGTCCTCCGGCCAACTGCACAGCAAGAAAGTTTGATGCATGCCGGGTGCTTTGCCGTTGTTTGGGTGCTTTGCGCTGTCTGAACTGAAATGAGCCAATTTAAATTCGGAACAAACCAGCCCCTTACGCGCGGTGCCCGCTGACCTCTTTGAATATGCCTGCGCTTCCCCTTCAGGCGTCGGGTTCGCAAAGAAGCCGCCGAATCGGACAAGACCGGACGTGCCCAGACGAAGCTTTCCGGGATCCGTATACTTATATATATTCGGAATGATAGAAGTTTTTTTTTTCACTTGTTCCTATGTTTTAGTCGTCATACCTGCATTGCTAAAAGCAGCACCAAAGGAGAGAAGCTCCTTAACATCTCAACCAGGGCTCCGAGCAGTGAGTGATCTCAAGGCAATGAGGAAATCAACGAGTGCGCATACGACCTGCCACATCGATAACGCAGCTCCAAGTTGGAGGGTCTAATACACCAGACAAACGCAAACTGTGCAGTGTGGCACACCGAAACACCTGTTACGGTGCTTGACTAAGAATTGCTGATTGGAATTTCAACATTAAAAAAAAATAATGAAATGGTTGAGGAAATACGAGACAACTTAAATATCTATAGCGGAAAACTGAAATCGCAAGCGCCTGAGGAACAAGTACAAGAACAAATCAACTCAACCATTTCGGTTAAAACAAGGCTTGTTGAACCGTTGTTATCGACTATGTAAAGCAAGCTACATCTCTTTAGAATGATGAGAACTACATAGAAAAGTAAGGGGCTAATAGGAGACGTGGGCATCAACATTCGGCTTGTGTTAAAAAAGCGTGCAACAGTGTAGAGTAGCTCATAAAGGGAAAATCACGCTTTTTTAATAAGTGGCATTTGGCGCTTTGTGCCTATTCAAATCCACAAATAAGGTAATTAATATAAGGCCAAGCAGTATTGCTCTGTGCCCAAAGCAAAGTGCTCAAGGTGAGCATGTCACATGAACAAATGATTGACGTATGACATGCTGGCAGTCCTTCATGACCCATCTGAAACACTGTTTTCGGATTGCGTCCGTGCATATCATACCCGTTTCGGGGGCAACCGAAGTAAATATGACCAGTACAGCACACAACTTCTCGCTTAGGAAAGTTCACATCTTGCCTCCAAATGCGGTCTAGCGTTGAGCAGTGACTTTCTGGCCTAAGATTTTCTTGTGCTTGAAAAGAAATATAGTTCAAAAGTATCTTCTGGCGGGCTAGTTGGTCTGAATCGTTCATAATTTAAAACTGCGCGAACAAAAACAAGGATCGAGCAAGAACACAGTAACACACAAAAGTGCACTTTACACTTGGTTCATGTTTTAGATCGCTTTTGTTCATTGAGAAATGAGATTATTATTTATTTTTTAGCTCCAGTGTAGTGGCCTCATAGGTGTTTTTCCGCGTTCCTGTTGGTTTCGCATTTTTTTGCTCAGGTTTTAGTGATCTCTCCATTGCCTTTTACCATGTTCATGTTGGGTGTCATGCTTTCATATGTCTTCTTTTCGTTGTTATTATCTATGCTTCTTGGCGTGTTCGACATGGCGTGGACAAGGCACGTGGCTCGCGATCTTCGTTTTATTGAGGTAAAAATTTGCGCGTGTTTCTTAGTCACTTGTGTGCTGCTAAGGCGCCTGCCCATTATCGTGGAATGTTTGAGACATTCAGATGAGATAAGCGCACGTGTTTCAAATGTTACGCATGGGTTGGGGTGTGGTGATGGTATCCACAGAGGGTATAAAAAGACTGCGGCAATCTTTTCGAATAAAAGTTGGAAGTCTGCAAAAAAAAAAAAAAACTGCGCTT